>NC_053492.1:1303792-1529623 GCF_905171775.1 Rana temporaria | reverse complement strand
AATTACTTGGAACTGCCAAACATTATATATATTTTAGCAGAGACTCTAGGGAATACAATGGCTATTGCTGCAATATTTTATGTCACACTGCCTTTGCCCATTTCAATGAATAATAAAAACCATAAAAACAAAACAGTGAAGTTAGCCCATTTTTTTTTTGTTTGTTTTTTTGTTTTAATGTGAAAGATGATGTTACGCCGCAAGAATCGTGAGAGAATCGCGATCTATCTTCTAAGCAAAAAAATTGCAATTCTCATTTTAGCCAGAATCGTGCAGCTCTGTACCCTGCAACATAAAAAGTGCAAAGACCACCATAGAGTCATTTTCTAGCAAAAAAACAAATGATGATTTTTACATGTAGTAGAGAAGTGTCAGAATTGGCCTGGGTGGCAAGGGGTTAATTACCATGAGTAATATACAAATAATTATTATAAGCCCTGTGATCCTATCAGTCTGCTGCAGTGTGTCAGCTTGTATTTATACTGGCCGCTCTGTATGTAGCTTCTGACAGGCTGTGCAAGCAGGCCCGTATCTCCGGAACCATAGAAGATAGCCGTCCCATATTTTGACCAGATGTGGGGTAGCTCTTCCCATGCCTACCCCCAAATGTGGGGTTTATGTGACCTCTGGTCATCGAGCTACAACCCCCGAAGTCGATCTTTTTTTTTTCTTAAAATTTTTTTTTGGGCAAATGGGCCTATCTTGAGAAAGGGGCCTGGAGCTGCAGCTCCATCAGCCCCTATGTTAATCCGGCCCTGGCTAAGGACACAGCTGTTTCATTCAGCCATTGCTTCCCTAGTAACCAGTGACAGCCAGAAGCTGTCACATTCGTCTGCACCAAATGCCGTAAATGTTCAGAAGAATGTGGGAGGAGCCAGTTTTCATCCAATCTTCTGTTCAGACACGGAGCTCCTCCCTAATGCAGATTATTGTCAGTGTGTGGAAGTGATTGTATCTGGCAGACAGGGATCTGTATGTGTGTGTGTATCACTGCCCGGGACACCACTCACATCACACACTTCATCCAATCTGCCCTAAATCATGTGTGTGGGGGGTGGGGGAAAAAGTCATCACACCAGGATTCTTGGGGATCCTCTGAAGTGTGTGGGGATCACTTGTCTGCTCCGCACTCCTTAGATTGTATCAGATTATATGAAAGATTTGTATCTGCCTGTGTGTGTCCAGCCAGATAAATGTGGGAGAGTCTCCCTCCAGTGGTGGTCAGCAGTATTTCAGGCTGTGAGAACCGTATCATAGCTGGTTTTATATTCCCAAACAAAACAATCCCTCATTTCTCTTCCACCAATCAAGAATCTCCCTTCAGTTAGCAAGTCACTGTGGGGGGGGGGGGGGGGGGGGGGGGATTAACTCAATATCCAACATTGGTGTCAGTGAGATGAAATAAGCCCCATTGTTGGTGTCAGTGATAATAAATAAGCCCCATTGTTGGTGTCAGTGATAATAAATAAGCCCCATTGTTGGTGTCAGTGATAATAAATAAGCCCCATTGTTGGTGTCAGTGATAATAAATAAGTCCCATTGTTGGTGTCAGTGATAATAAATAAGCCCCATTGTTGGTGTCAGTGATAATAAATAAGCCCCATTGTTGGTGTCAGTGATAATAAATAAGCCCCATTGTTGGTGTCAGTGAGAATAAATAAGCCCCATTGTTGGTGTCAGTGATAATAAATAAGCCCCATTGTTGGTGTCAGTGATAATAAATAAGCCCCATTGTTGGTGTCAGTGAGATGAAATAAGCCCCATTGTTGGTGTCAGTGATAATAAATAAGCCCCATTGTTGGTGTCAGTGATAATAAATAAGCCCCATTGTTGGTGTCAGTGATAATAAATAAGCCCCATTGTTGGTGTCAGTGATAATAAATAAGCCCCATTGTTGGTGTCAGTGATAATAAATAAGTCCCATTGTTGGTGTCAGTGATAATAAATAAGCCCCATTGTTGGTGTCAGTGAGAATAAATAAGCCCCATTGTTGGTGTCAGTGATAGTAAATAAGCCCCATTGTTGGTGTCAGTGAGAATAAATAAGCCCCATTGTTGGTGTCAGTGATAATAAAGTATAACTCCAGCCCAGCATTGGTGGTCAGTGGTGGTACTTACCTGATCACACACTCCCGCTGCCTCTCTGCTGATGTCGGAGTTCTACTATCACTGTCAGAAAGGAGATCACTGCTCCCCACAGTCTGGTATAATTGCAGTGCCTGGTGATGGGGCCCAGAGAGTGTTCCCCCGTCATCCCCTCACTGACACTCCGCACTCGGAGTCCTGGAACCTGTGAGATGAGGACATGAGGGGACAGAGGGATAAATCCCGGGACTGTCCATCATCTGGAAGCAATGGCAAGGCTGTAATCACATTATGAGATATTTCTCTGGGCTGCAGTTCCTCTGAACTCCACAAGATGGTGATCTCACTTCTACTCAAACAGGGAGTATCCAATAGGAGACAGACAGGAAGTGATGTCAGGTACAGACAGGAAGTTGCGGGTGAGAGGTTAGTCGGGAGGAAGTAGAGAGGAGACGTTGCTGGAAGAGGCAGCAGAGGAGGTAATAAGATCTTATTTTCTATTTACACCCAGTAACCCCCCGTCATGTCCGTCCTCTTCCTCCATAGTCATGATGATATAGAAGTTATATTAAATTATTCTGGGCTATTAATGGTTAAGGAATCTGGGTGGGGGTAGGATCGATTTTTAGGACCTCTTCACCGGGCAATCGCCCTCCTGGACAAAGATTGGCGTTTTCCAATCCAAACGCGTTGGGTGTCACCAGATAGGAGAGGAGCCCTCTCTGTTTACATCAAAGGGTATCCGGCCCGCCATCCAATGGAGTATCTGCAGCCGGGACCCTGGCGGTGGATTAGCACTTCTGCTCCTAATGCCAGTATTCCCCATGTACTGCTATAGAGACATCTATTGCTTCTCAGGCACCACAAACTCTTTGGGACTACAGAGCCCAGCACACCTAGTCATCTACATAATTTGTTATCAGAAAGTTTTATTGGAACTATCGTGTTGTGGATTCAGATATTTTGTCCATAGTGCAAGCGCTGCCCCAACATTTATTATTTGTGGATTTACCCCTTCAGGGTCAGAACATTTCCCCATTTATGGGGCCAGAACATTCTCTTCATTTTGGAGATAAATTCTAGTAATGTGTTCCTCTAAACAAACATCACTGACAATAAATAGACAAGACAATGACCACCCTGACCATACATGGCCTACAAAGGGCAATGATTACACTACACAGACAGCAAATGGGCAATCATTAAAATATGCAGCCAACACAATGATGGAGTGCCGGGGTCAGGAGTATGGAGCATAGAGCCCCTTACATTCCTGGTCAGGAGGAAGAAAACATTCCCCAGCCAGAAATGAAAAACATGTTCCATCATTGGTGCCAGAGGGAGGAAAATACTGAGGGCTCTGAGGGAAGTAACCGGGCTTTGTGCCCCGTATGGCAGGCGATCGCGGCTTATCCTGCTGGACATCATATAATGGGCAGTCAGGATAACGGAACCACTTCCCGGCCGTCATTTTGCTATAGGCCGGGTGGGAAGTGGTTAAAAGTTAACCCTGAATAATGGGCCTAGAGTGCAGTGGTCAGGAGTATATCATATACAGGGGTCAGGAGTATATCATATACAGAGGTCAGGAGTATATCATATACAGAGGTCAGGAGTATATCATATACAGGGGTCAGGAGTATATCATATACAGGGGTCAGGAGTATATCATATACAGGGGTCAGGAGTATATCATATACAGGGGTCAGGAGTATAACATATACAGTGATCAGGAGTATATCATATACAGAGGTCAGGAGAATATATCATATACAGTGGTCAGGAGTATATCATATACAGGGGTCAGGAGTATATCGTATACAGAGGTCAGGAGTAAATCGTATACAGAGGTCAGGAGTAAATCATATACAGGGGTCAGGAGTATATCATATACAGGGGTCAGGAGTATATCATATACAGGGGTCAGGAGTATATCGTATACAGAGGTCAGGAGTAAATCATATACAGGGGTCAGGAGTATAACATATACAGTGATCAGGAGTATATCATATACAGAGGTCAGGAGAATATATCATATACAGGGGTCAGGAGTATATCATATACAGGGGTCAGGAGTATATCATATACAGAGGTCAGGAGTATATCATATACAGTGGTCAGGAGTATATCATATACAGAGGTCAGGAGTATATCATATACAGGGGTCAGGAGTATATCATATACAGTGGTCAGGAGTATATCATATACAGTGGTCAGGAGTATATCATATACAGGGGTCAGGAGTATATCATATACAGGGGTCAGGAGTATATCATATACAGAGGTCAGGAGTATATCATATACAGTGGTCAGGAGTATATCATATACAGAGGTCAGGAGTATATCATATACAGGGTCAGGAGTATATCATATACAGTGATCAGGAGTATATCATATACAGAGGTCAGGAGTATATCATATACAGGGGTCAGGAGTATATCATATACAGGGGTCAGGAGTATATCATATACAGGGGTCAGGAGTATATCATATACAGGGGTCAGGAGTATAACATATACAGTGATCAGGAGTATATCATATACAGAGGTCAGGAGAATATATCATATACAGTGGTCAGGAGTATATCATATACAGGGGTCAGGAGTATATCGTATACAGAGGTCAGGAGTAAATCGTATACAGAGGTCAGGAGTAAATCATATACAGGGGTCAGGAGTATATCATATACAGGGGTCAGGAGTATATCGTATACAGAGGTCAGGAGTAAATCATATACAGGGGTCAGGAGTATAACATATACAGTGATCAGGAGTATATCATATACAGAGGTCAGGAGAATATATCATATACAGGGGTCAGGAGTATATCATATACAGTGGTCAGGAGTATATCATATACAGTGGTCAGGAGTATATCATATACAGAGGTCAGGAGTATATCATATACAGGGGTCAGGAGTATATCATATACAGTGGTCAGGAGTATATCATATACAGTGGTCAGGAGTATATCATATACAGAGGTCAGGAGTATATCATATACAGGGGTCAGGAGTATATCATATACAGAGGTCAGGAGTATATCATATACAGTGGTCAGGAGTATATCATATACAGAGGTCAGGAGTATATCATATACAGGGTCAGGAGTATATCATATACAGTGATCAGGAGTATATCATATACAGAGGTCAGGAGTATATCATATACAGGGGTCAGGAGTATATCATATACAGGGGTCAGGAGTATAACATATACAGTGATCAGGAGTATATCATATACAGAGGTCAGGAGAATATATCATATACAGTGGTCAGGAGTATATCATATACAGGGGTCAGGAGTATATCGTATACAGAGGTCAGGAGTAAATCGTATACAGAGGTCAGGAGTAAATCATATACAGGGGTCAGGAGTATATCATATACAGGGGTCAGGAGTATATCGTATACAGAGGTCAGGAGTAAATCATATACAGGGGTCAGGAGTATAACATATACAGTGATCAGGAGTATATCATATACAGAGGTCAGGAGAATATATCATATACAGGGGTCAGGAGTATATCATATACAGTGGTCAGGAGTATATCATATACAGTGGTCAGGAGTATATCATATACAGAGGTCAGGAGTATATCATATACAGGGGTCAGGAGTATATCATATACAGTGGTCAGGAGTATATCATATACAGTGGTCAGGAGTATATCATATACAGAGGTCAGGAGTATATCATATACAGGGGTCAGGAGTATATCATATACAGAGGTCAGGAGTATATCATATACAGTGGTCAGGAGTATATCATATACAGAGGTCAGGAGTATATCATATACAGGGTCAGGAGTATATCATATACAGTGATCAGGAGTATATCATATACAGAGGTCAGGAGTATATCATATACAGGGGTCAGGAGTATAACATATACAGTGATCAGGAGTATATCATATACAGAGGTCAGGAGAATATATCATATACAGTGGTCAGGAGTATATCATATACAGGGGTCAGGAGTATATCGTATACAGAGGTCAGGAGTAAATCGTATACAGAGGTCAGGAGTAAATCATATACAGGGGTCAGGAGTATATCATATACAGGGGTCAGGAGTATATCATATACAGGGGTCAGGAGTATATCGTATACAGAGGTCAGGAGTAAATCATATATAGGGGTCAGGAGTATAACATATACAGTGATCAGGAGTATATCATATACAGAGGTCAGGAGAATATATCATATACAGGGGTCAGGAGTATATCATATACAGTGGTCAGGAGTATATCATATACAGTGGTCAGGAGTATATCATATACAGAGGTCAGGAGTATATCATATACAGTGGTCAGGAGTATATCATATACAGAGGTCAGGAGTATATCATATACAGGGGTCAGGAGTATATCATATACAGAGGTCAGGGTCTTCTACTGACATTAATTAGAGAGAAAAGTCTCTCCTGTACGGTTCTCTCCTTGACATATCGTAGAATGAAGCCGTATTGTTCTTTCAGTGTCATCATCCCGTGTTCTGTCCATTTCCACACCGACACCAACATCTCCTCCACCATCCCGCTGTATTTGTTGTCTCACCATGTTTCCAATGATGGAGATCCAGAGACTGACCGGAGTCTTCTTCTCCATGTCACCAGACCACCTCTTCCTCTACTATTGGGGTGCTGGGCCTTTCTATGACTACTCAGGACCCCCAACCTCTTCTATATGTAGCACTACCCCCGAAGGAGCTGCTGGTTTAGATTTGGGCCTGCCGTTACCTTACTGTTCACCACACTCGTCCCAGGGGTCCCTCTTGAAGAGTTATTCACAAATGTCCGCACCAACACTTAATTTCTTTTTCTTCAAGGGTTTTATTAAACCAGGTTCATCAGAGGGGTGGAGCGATAGGGGAGATTCAGGTACCTTGCTTGTGGATCACGGGTACAGTCTTAGATCCATAGGACAAATTGGTTCCACACTGGATTCAGCAACTACCGGATAGGCCTCTCTCGCTGACCTAGCAGCCGGTGCGAAGCTCGTTCAAAGTCTCTGCCACAGACTTGATGAGTGTCGTCAAGTCATCACACAAGATCATGTAACCACACACTCTGCAAAGCTCCAAAGACAGCACACAGTCCATGGTGCCAGGATCTTTCAGCCAGGCCGGCAGCACAGTGAGGTAAATTGGCCAGGATGCGTCCTACAATTGAGCCCCCAATTGTTCGGCTTCTTCCCGCAGGCAAGACAGCACAGGACCACCCCTGGACCAGTAGGCCCCAAAAACTCCTGGGCCTACTCTCAGTTGTGGAGCCTCGGGCGAGCAGGCCCCAAGACTGGACCTTGACTCCTGGTGACAGCGACACCCACAGTCAAGTGGAAAATGTGCAACACATCAGAACTCGAACAGAAACCCACAATTTGCCATAATATTCTGAGCCAACTACAGCTCAGATAACTAAATTTACTAAATAGCGCCTACTCAACAGGAGCAGGGCGCTACATATAAGATTGTGAAGATTTTCATCCTATTTACTAAGAAGCTGAAGAAGATGTCCATGATGTAGATGAGGGCTACTTATAGTATGAGCAGCATCACCCTTCACTCTGTCACCAAGACCTCGTCTGGCAATGCCCAGAATGTTACCAATTAGTCTCTGACCAATCTCACGGTTTGGATGGAATTTCTCCTTATATCAGTGGTCAGTGTAGTGTGGTCCCTTACATTGGTGACCAATGGGAGAAGGACCCTCCGATATGTCATCAGTGGGAAGACTGCCCTCCTTACAGATCATTGATGTCAGTTGTTACAGAGAGACAGAAATTGTCCATTGCTCAAGGAACCCCTAGAACCCTTTGGAGGAACCCTGGCTGAGAAAGGCTGGACTAGGCAGTAATATATTTCCCTCCCCCTTGGTGGGAGTGGAGATGACCCATCTATAAGGATATACAATACATACACACACAGCACAAGGCCGTGTTCAGACTATGGTGTGCTTTTATGAAAGTGAGATCAGCGGCGATCTCGATTCTCACCGCTGATCTCAGGTCATACCAGGGGAGGGGGGGCAGGGTGGAAATCTCCCCCCGGGCTGGTGACACTTTGCACAGCCACCGGCCGGCACTACCAAATGCTGTTTTTGCGGAGCAGGAATATGCCTGCTGGAGCTCTGTTAACACAGGTCACTGCCCCCGCTCACCTCCCACTGTGCAGCCGTGCCTGTGTCAGCTCCGAGGTAGATGGCTGCAGAGCTATGTCTCGTCTCACACATAGCTCAGCCTCAGCGCACACCAGCGCTGACATCCCCTTCTCTCTCTGCAAAGACACGAGGAGAGATAGAGCTCATATGCTCCTCCTTCTTCTGAGTCTGCCCTGCCCAAACTCCCTGGGCATGTGTGGGCACTGGACAGGAAGTTTGAACCCAAAAAAGCATCAAACCTTCATCCTGGTAAGCTCACCCTCTCTAGTCTCTCCTGGCTACCAGTGTATAAAAAAGGGTGCTCTGACTCTGATGTAAGGGGGGCCTCTGTGCAGACTCTGATGTAAGGGGGGCCTCTGTGTGGACTCTGATGTAAGGGGGGCCTCTGTGCGGACTCTGATGTAAGGGGGGCCTCTGTGTGGACTCTGATGTAAGGGGGGCCTTTGTGTGGACTCTGATGTAAGGGGGGCCTCTGTGTGGACTCTGATGTAAGGGGGGCCTCTGTGCAGACTCTTGTGATCATGAAAAATCTTATACTGTTTTCCTCAATCCATAACTTTTCCACGCTCTATGGGCCACTTGACTGGACTTGCCCCCCAGGCCTAAGGCTGCCAGCCCTCCCCTGGGTCATACACAGTTTATGAAGCTGAGGTAATCAGCGGAGAACATGTTCTCTCCACCGATTATCTCAGCACAGTGAGAATCTGTAACTGACTGTCACAGAAACGGAAAGCAGTTTATGAAGGTGTGATCTCAGCACCTCACTGGCGATCTGTGACAGAATTCTCACTTTCTGATTCTCCATCTCAGAGGTGGAGAATCCGAGAGAGAAGCCGAAGCTGGCTGAGTATTGTGGAGGAAGAAGGAAGTCTTTTGTCTTCCATGCTTCACACACAAGCAGCTATACAGTCAGATCCCATCTTCCCCCCAATACACCCCCCAAAATGAGCAGGTTAGGAATTTATAGTGTATATATATATTCATCATCATATAGCATATATATATATATACACATCATCATATAGCATATATATATATATATATATATATATATATATATATATATATATATATATATATATATATATATATGTGTGTGTTTATTTCTATGTGTGTGTGTGTGTGTATATATATATATATATATATATTAGTCTACCTGCATTAAAATGTTAAAATGCTATTAAAGTCATTTTTTTTTTCTCAATCAAGGAATATTTATTAGAGGATAAACAAGGCATACATTAGACATATTTGTGACAGGTTATTAATTCTGACAAAGCAAATATACATAATAACTGTATATGTCAGCGTACACTAGAACATGGTATGAACTGACAGGGCATTAATCATGCAATTCAAAACTCATATTGAGTAGACATGAATATAAGAAAAAGCAGGGCTTTTTTTCAGGGGGAACTTGGGGGAACTCAGTTCCACCACCTCTGGCTCAGACCCTTGGGGGGGCCTGCTCACCACGATCACTTGTAAACACAGAAGTCCAGTTTTTATATTTACAAGTGACAGCTCTGCACTCTGTGTGTAACCCCCTGAACTCTGCACTCTGTATGTAATGCAATCCTGGTATTTATTTCCCCTTTAAGACCCTTCTACTGTTTGTGAAATTTGAACGGGGTCGTGGTTGAGTTCCTGCACCTATTTTCTGAGAAAAAAAGCTCTGAGAAAAAGAGATGTGGAAGGGGGAGAGGGGTAGGGGAAAGAAGGGGAGGGGATAGAGAGGTGAGGAAAGGGGTGGGGTAGGGATGTGGGGGGGGGGCATTGAGGGGGAAAGTCATCCGGACTTATTGGCATTAATGTTACTCTTTACCCAGAATCTCGTGCAATCAGGTGGTTAAAAGAGGCAATCAATGAATTCGGTACAAACATGTGTAAGGCACAGAATAGGGTCATTAATACAGTGTTTGGTATTCAGCAGAGTAGGTAAACAGGAACCATGGTTGCCACAGATCATTAAAGTTAGAGCTTCTTTCTTGCTTCATGGCTATTAATTCCTCCATTTTGAATATGTATGCAACTCTATCTAGCCAGTCTCTGATCCCAGGGGCTTGGGTCGATTTCCAATGGAGGGGAATGAGGGTTTTGGCTGCGTTCAATAAGTGTCTGGTAAGGGTTTTTTTGTATTTGCTGATTGGGAGATGGTTTATGTGAAGTAGGCATGCGGCAGCATCCAGTGTGATCGTAGTTTCAGTTATGTGTCTTATCCATTTAGTCACATTTTGCCAATAAGTACAAATCCCAGGGCATTCCCACCATATGTGTAAGAAGGATCCTACTTACTACTTACGGAGCTCCTCTACACCGCTGCCATCCTCGCTGCGCGCCAAGCCACGCCCCCCATTTTTATATAATTTTTTATTTATTAGTAAAAAAAATTGTAACCCCTAAAATATGGTTTTACCCATGGACTGTTCTATTACAGTTATACGGGGTTTATATTTGTATACTTTATTAAAATGTAATGATTATAAATGTATTTTTCATTGATATGAATGGTGTATAGCTGCATTACATATGTGGGATTCCATTCATTTACTATACACCATTCACATGTAAATAGGCACATGTATGATCTTTAAATATCGATAAAAACAATGTTTTTTTAATCATTAGGTTAATGTATATTGTTTGGTGGGAATGTAACTTTATTATTTTATTCATATGTGGTGTATAATGTGTGCTGATTCCTGTTCAACTTTTTCTGTATTTTTCACTTCCTCATTGTTCTGTCCCTAGATACAGCTCCAGTTGTTTGTATGTTATTAGTTGACATTGCATTCTTTTTACCTGTCTTATAATTCATTTACTTTATTATTGTGTGGCAACAGCACCATCTACTGACCAGTTCAGAATTGCATTTAGTCTCGTTTTTGCAATGTATTGTGGGAGCCACCAGAGGTATTGTGGGAACTTCCTGCTTCTTCTCCTCAGTCCTGTCTTATACAGCATGCAGTCACCATCTTGTCTCAGGAGCCTAATCCTCATCCCTTGGTTCCTACCTCATCAGCCAGTTATTGAGCCTGTTTTCAAGCATAGTCGGTAAGGTCACTATCTTGTGACATTTATCTTAGCCTAAATGTGTTACTAGTCTCTCATAGCTAGTTGCTATTATTCGTATTGCCATGTGCTGCATGCATTGCAGATATATTCTGTGTCTTAGTCCATGTACCTTAGATATGTTCTAAATGCTACTGTTTTATTCTGTAGTTTCACCGCTTTCCTGTCATTCTACTATCAATAAAAGAGGAAGTTAAAGCAGTACAATTTCTTCTCTTCTTGAATACGGGATCGGTTTAGCTACATGTCAGATTACACACCGTGCTAACGTGTATGAGGACAGTATAGTGAAACGACTGCTGAGAATAAGCTCAGACGATTAGACTATACGGAGCCCGCCATTATCCACGCAGGGCCTACATACGGATATCGCAGCAGTCTCCTAACAGTCACAACACGGAGCCCACCATTATCCACGCAGAGCCTGCATACGGATGTCGCAGCGGTCTCCTAACAGTCGCAACATGTCTAGTAGTCGGGCATCTTCACTCAAGACAAGGTCTCAGATAAGTGGCTCTAGCAGGACATCAATCAGAGAAGCCGCCGCCATTGCCCGTGCAAAGGCAGAAGCTGCAAAGGCAAAATCCAGCTTCACAGAACAAGAGATGCAGTTAAAGATGGAGAAAGCTTCTCTGGATATGGAGAAAGCGCAACTTGAAGTTACTCTAGAAAAACTCGCTGCAGATAAAGAAACAGCAGCCGCCATCGCAGAAGCAGAATTTCTGGAAGCCACGGAACTTCAGGAAACCAAGAGTCATCGCAGCATCGTCCATCCAGGACTTGAATCCCAAGATCCACAACAGCGAACTTCACAATACTTCTATCAGCATTCCAAGCCAGATGACAACCCAGCTCCACAGCTTAATACAAAGCAGTCTGTTGACGAGCCAAGCCAACATGCTTATCCGGATCATCAGAAAGTCGACTATCAGTCTCCTTGCACCAAACTAGAGAATACTCATCAGAGTGAAACCAGCTACATCGAAGTCTCTCCAGAACAGAGAATCAGAAATCGGCCCCTGCTAAGAAAGATGCCTTTCGCTTCAGAACGTTATTACACAGATCCGGTTAAACCAGAGACTTCCAACAGGTATGGCCGTGCACCACACATTCACTCTGACAACACAACACCAGCCGGTCCCAGCGCTAATCAAGCCACTATGGACATTGCAAGGTTCCTTGCTCAACATGAGCTTGTCATCAAGGGACTTGTAAAGTTCACCGACCGCGCTGAGAATTATAGAGCTTGGCGAGCTTCCTTCCAAAATACCATGAGAGACTTAAATCTGTCATATAGTCAGGAACTGGATGTCTTGGTGAGTTATCTGGGAAATGAGTCTGCCGAACACGCTAAAAGGATTAGAGACATCAATGTAAATTATCCAGATGTTGGTCTACAAAGGGTCTGGGATAGACTTGATGAGATGTATGGCGCAGCAGAGGTTATAGAAAATGCCTTATTCAAGAGAATTGAGGACTTTCCCAAAATAGCAAACAAAGTCTATTCAAAGCTTAGAGATTTAAGTGACTTACTAATGGAGCTGAGTGTAGCAAAGGCAGAAGGGGATCTGGTAGGATTGGCATTCCTTGACACTGCTAGAGGGGTGAATCCCATAGTCCAGAAGCTCCCATACAACCTGCAGGAGAAGTGGGTCATGCATGGTTCTCGGTATAAACAGACTTATAATGTACCATTTCCTCCATTTAATGTGTTTGTAGATTTTGTCTCTGAACAAGCAAAAATTAGGAATGATCCTAGCTTTGATTTCATGATGTCATGTGCCACCCCTTCAGTCAGTAAACCACGTAGAGCTATGATAGAGGTCCACAAAACTAACGTTTCTTCCACAGGTTCAGTCCATAAAAGGTTCAGCTCTTATCAAAGAGGAGACAAACCCAAGGACCCGAGCAGTCAGTGTCCCTTACACAGGAAGCCTCATTCCCTACTTAAGTGCAGAACCTTCAGAGCAAAGTCATTGGAAGACCGCAAGACCTTCCTCAAGGAGAACAACATCTGCTTTAAATGCTGCTCTTCAATTTCGCACTTCGCCAGGGACTGTGAGGTTAGTGCAAAGTGTGCAGAATGTGACAGCACAGATCATAACACAGCTCTACACCCTGGGCCACCACCGTGGGCTTCACCCCAAACCCAAGAGCAAAGCGGGGAGCGAAAAGAAGAGAATACTGACACTTTGGCAGTTACTTCTAAATGTACAGAGGTTTGCAGAGACCTCAGAGGAGGCAGATCCTGCTCTAAAATCTCCCTAGTGAGGGTTTACCCAGAAGACAACCGAGACAAAGCCATCAAAGTGTACGCAATTCTAGACGATCAAAGTAACAAGTCGTTAGCGAAGTCTGCCTTCTTTGATAGCTTCCACATCAGAGGACCCGGTGCCCCCTACTCTCTAAGAACTTGTGCTGGTACTGTGGAAACAGCCGGAAGGAGGGCAAGCGGCTACATAATTGAATCCAGTGATGGTCAAGTGCGTCTGCCTTTACCAACTATCCTAGAATGTAACCAGATTCCTGACAACAGGTCTGAGATACCCACGCCAGAAGTAGCAGAGCATCACCCTCACCTGAAGCGTATAAGACACCTGATCCCGAACCTTGATCCCGAAGCTCAGATAGTCCTACTCCTCGGGAGGGATATCTTACAGGTCCACAAAGTTAGACAGCAGATCAATGGATCTCACAATGCTCCATACGCCCAGAGGCTCGACCTAGGATGGGTCATTGTAGGAGAAGTATGTTTGGGAGGTGTACACAGACCAACAACTGTCAACAGCATGCTTACCAGTACACTTGAGAATGGACGCCCATCTCTCCTACAACCATGTGAAAATCACCTTTTCATTAAGGAACTGCCTCAAAGCACTTCATCATTAGGTGCTCTTGCAGGTCCTGCCTACGATGACTTCATCTGGGATGTCAATCAAGACCACCTAGGATCCACAGTCTTCCGCAAGACTAAAGAGGACAATCGTATGGCGATGTCATTCGAAGATAGACTGTTCCTAGATATAATGGAGCACGGCATGGTGCAGGACGAAGCAAGAAGCTGGGTTGCACCTCTACCCTTTAAGCCTCAAAGACAGCGCTTACCCAATAATAGAGAGCAAGTTTTCAAACGATTTGTCTCTCTCAGGCACAACCTGAGAAACAAACCTGAGATGAGAGATCACTTCTTTACCTTCATGGAAAAGATATTCCGGAATGGTCATGCAGAACTAGCACATTTACTTCAAGAATCGGAAGAACGCTGGTACCTGCCCATGTTTGGGGTGTATCACCCGAAGAAGCCAGGTCAGATCAGAGTGGTGTTTGACTCAAGCGCCAAGTATGAAGGCGTATCATTGAACAACGTTTTGCTGTCAGGCCCAGATCTAAACAACAAGCTCATAGGAGTGCTTCTCCGTTTTCGCAGAGACTCCATTGCATTCACAGCTGATATCCAACAGATGTTCCATTGCTTCCTAGTTAAGAAAGAACATAGAAATTTCTTGAGATTCCTATGGTTCAAGGACAACGATCCCTCTAAAGATGTTACAGAGTATCGTATGAAAGTTCACATCTTCGGCAATAGTCCTTCTCCTGCAGTCGCCATCTATGGATTGAGACGCGCAGCTCAGAAAGCAGAAGAAAAGTATGGAGCGGACGTCAGACTCTTTGTAGAGAAAGACTTCTATGTGGATGACTGTCTGAAATCAATGCCCTCAGATGAGACTGCAATCAGTCTCCTCAAAAGAACCCAAGAGATGTTCTCTCTGTCTAACCTGAGGCTACACAAGATCGCTTCTAACAGCCAGAAATTGATGGAAGACTTTCCTTCTCAAGACCATTGTGAAGACTTGAAGGACTTAGATCTAGGCTTTGACTCGCCTCCGATGCAACGGAGCCTTGGCCTACTCTGGGATATAAAAGCTGATACCTTCACTTTCCAGGTTAACAGAGAAGAAAAACCCTTTACTCGCAGAGGAGTACTGTCAGCCATAAGCAGTTTATATGACCCACTAGGATTTGCAGCTCCTATACTCATCGAAGGTAAAGCTATGTTAAGAGACTTCACCAGAGAAGGGTCGAACTGGGATACTCCTCTTCCCATGAAGGAAAGAACCACGTGGATGGCCTGGAAGAATTCCCTTACAGCCTTATCCAATCTTCACATAGCTCGTCCATATGTTTCTGTACCAACTACCAAGGTTAAGACTCAAAAACTGTGTGTTTTCTGCGATGCTTCAATCAAAGCAATTGCAGCTGTAGCTTACTTGAAGACAATAGATACCAGCGGACATTGTCATGTAGGATTCGTCATGAGTAAAGCGAAACTAACGCCACTCCAGGAACACACCATACCACGCCTGGAACTATGTGCCGCTGTGTTAGCGGTGGAGTTGGCCGAACTCATCGTTGTAGAAATGGACCTAGAGATTAAAGACTCAGAGTTCTATACAGATAGCAAGATAGTACTGGGATATATCTGTAATGAAGCTAGACGCTTCTATGTCTACGTCAACAACAGAGTTCTAAGGATCAGAAGATCTACCTCTCCTGAACAATGGAAACATGTACCTACACATCTCAACCCTGCGGACCTAGCAACTAGATCCGTCGCTGCTGACCATCTCAAGGATACAATTTGGTTTACAGGCCCCACCTTTTTGTATAAGCCGATGCCCAACACAACAGAAACTGCCATGTTTGAACTAGTAGACCCGCATACCGATGTTGAGATACGTCCTCAGGTGTCTGCGCTACATACAGAGACTTTGGACCACGACCTGAAATCCCACAGATTCAATAGGTTTTCTACTTGGATATCTCTTGTCCATGCCATCACTTGTCTGACTCATATTGTTCGGTCGTACAAAGCGACCTCATCGGCAGATAAAAATACCTGTAGAGGCTGGCATCATTGTAAACGTGTCTACACAGCTCTTGAGCTAGAGCGATCAAGGAATGTAATCATCCGAGCTGTACAGCGTGAAACCTATGCAACGGAAATCGACTGTATAGTCAGCCAAAGATCCGTGCCCAAAGGAAGTGTTTTAAGGAAACTTGACCCAGTGATTGATGAAGATGGGCTCTTGAGAGTAGGTGGACGTCTTAGGGAAGCCAATGTGGACCTAAAAGAGAAACACCCTGTGATAGTTCCTGGACAGCATCATATAGCCACTCTGCTCGTGCAACACCACCATGAACAGACAAAGCACCAAGGTCGGCTGTTCACAGAAGGAGCTCTAAGAGTGGCTGGACTGTGGATTGTTGGAGCTAAAAGATGTGTATGCAGATTCGTATTTAAATGTGTTACCTGTCGGAAACTTCGTGGTATGTCGCAACCACCGAAGATGGCAAACCTCCCGTATGACCGACTAAGTACGGATCCACCCTTCACTAATGTTGGCTTAGACGTGTTTGGTCCTTGGCCTGTTGTTGTCCGTCAAACCAGAGGAGGCCGTGCGCATGGAAAACGTTGGGCGATTATGTTCACCTGTCTGTCCATCAGAGCTGTCCATATTGAAGTAATTGAATCAATGGATACTCCCTGTTTCATTAATGCTTTCCGACGTTTCATCGCCATCAGGGGACCTGTCAAACACATTCGTTCTGACCGAGGCACAAACTTCGTCGGAGCAGCGAGAGAACTACAACTCTCTTCCAACTTAGATGTCAACAACATAGAAAGATACCTCAGTGAGCGAGGCTGCACCTGGACCTTCAACCCACCACACTCTTCACACATGGGAGGTGCTTGGGAGAGGATGATAGGCATCGCACGGAGAATCCTTGACTCAATCTTCTTACAAGAAGGATCTTCAAAGTTGACTCATGAAAGCCTGACTACCTTCATGGCGGAAGTATCGGCTATCATAAATGCTAGACCGCTAACTTCGATTTCTAGCGATCCTGATGACCCAACAGTTCTTACACCTGCCACACTGCTTACACAAAAGACTGAACAAATTTGTGCTCCTCCTGGAGAATTTAATTCCAAAGATCTTTACAGAAATCGATGGAGACAAGTACAGAGTCTCTCAAACTCGTTCTGGGATAAGTGGAAAAAGCAATACATTCCCACTCTGCAACCAAGGAGAAAGTGGCAAACCAGCAAGCCTAACCTCCAGCCCGGCGATGTAGTCCTAATGAAAGACTGCCAGTCACGAAGAAACGAGTGGCCGTTAGGTCTTGTGACTAAGACATTCCCAAGTAAGGACGGAATTACACGTAAAGTAGAACTGAAAATACGCAGACAGGGAGAAACCAAATTGTTTCTCAGACCAGTAGGAGAACTCGTTCTACTGTTTACACCCAACGAATACAATAATGACGTCGGTTGACGTCAAGCGGGGAGTGTTCTGTCCCTAGATACAGGTCCAGTTGTTTGTATGTTATTAGTTGACATTGCATTCTTTTTACCTGTCTTATAATTCATTTACTTTATTATTGTGTGGCAACAGCACCATCTACTGACCAGTTCAGAATTGCATTTAGTCTCGTTTTTGCAATGTATTGTGGGAGCCACCAGAGGTATTGTGGGAACTTCCTGCTTCTTCTCCTCAGTCCTGTCTTATACAGCATGCAGTCACCATCTTGTCTCAGGAGCCTAATCCTCATCCCTTGGTTCCTACCTCATCAGCCAGTTATTGAGCCTGTTTTCAAGCATAGTCGGTAAGGTCACTATCTTGTGACATTTATCTTAGCCTAAATGTGTTACTAGTCTCTCATAGCTAGTTGCTATTATTCGTATTGCCATGTGCTGCATGCATTGCAGATATATTCTGTGTCTTAGTCCATGTACCTTAGATATGTTCTAAATGCTACTGTTTTATTCTGTAGTTTCACCGCTTTCCTGTCATTCTACTATCAATAAAAGAGGAAGTTAAAGCAGTACAATTTCTTCTCTTCTTGAATACGGGATCGGTTTAGCTACATGTCAGATTACACACCGTGCTAACGTGTATGAGGACAGTATACTCATACTGTAATCCCGCTACATCACGCGAGATTACAGTGAGAGAAGCAGTTCTCAGGAGTTTCCAGCCGTTTGTAGATCGCTCTTCATCTCAACATTAGAATCGATCTACAAAGCTTCATAAACAGGCACTCAGAGGAGAGCGATCTCCCCTGAGAATGCCTGGGAACTGAATAGCGGTATTTTACCACACTTTCATAAAAGGACACCTATGAGACGTTTCTTTGGGCTGCAGTTCCTCTGATCTCCACAAGATGGTGATCTCACTTCTACCATAGAGAGTAGAAGTCTCTATGGAAGACAGGAAGTGATGTCAGAGACAGACAGGAAGTTTCGGGTGAGAGGTGAGTCGGGAGGAAGTAGTGAGGAGACATCTTTGGAATCGGCAGCAGAGGAGGTAATAAGATCTTATCTTCTATTTACACCCAGTAATCCCCCGTCATGTCCGTCCTCTTCCTCCATAGTCACTGTGACGTCTTTTATCTCCAGCAGATGATGATACACACATATATAGTGTGGAGACCTAGATTAACCCCTTCAGGGTCAGAACATTCCCCCACTTACAAGGCCGGAACATTCTCTTCATTTCAGTTTATACTAACAGATTATACGGTAATACGGGTTGGGGGTTTTAGTTAGAGGTGGACTTATGATACTTGTTTTTGATTTTATAATCTTTATGGAGGAGGAAATAACTATTCCTGATGTCTGTGAAGGTTCAACACAAGGGGTGTGTCTGGATGATGACTTTATCTTTGTAAGTATCAGGAGATATCACTGTCTATTTCCCTATGTAGGAGTATTTAGAAGGACACAAGGATCTCTACAAGGACGTCATGATGGACAATCAGCCGCCCCTCACATCACCGGGTAAGAGGAGACTTTATTGTAAAGGAGAGAGCAGTACGGAGGCTCCACCTAGATCCCCCATCATCTGATAAACACATAGAAACAATGTATTCAGTCAGAGTGTGTGTTTCCTACAGATGGATCCAGTAATGGGAACCCACCAGAGAGATGTCCCCGTCCTCTGTATTCCCGGGATTCCACACAGGAAGGTCACACCATCCCCCACCATCATCAGGTAGATGAGGAACAATCACTGATAGTATCATTAGGATCTGTACATTATCTGCATTGTTACCATTGATGTCATTTTTATTCTATATTCAGAGTGGAAACCTGAGAGATCCTAAAGTTGAGGTTAAAGAAGAGATAAAAGAGGAGGATGATGAGGATGCGGTGATGGAGGAAGGTCACACCATCCCCCACCATCATCAGGTAGATGAGGAACAATTATTGGTGGTTATGATTTATACACAGCATGTTTATTATAATGAATGTTTTATTATATAATCAGAGTGGAAAACTCGGGGATGATAATATTGATGTTAAAGAAGAGTATAAAGCGGAGGATGAGGAGTATGGAGTGATGGAGGAGTTTTCAGAAGGACACAAGGATATGATGGAGCCACCTAATCCCCGTCCTCTGTATTCCCGGGATTCCACACAGGAAGGTCACACCATCCCCCACTGTTACAAGGTCGGTGGGGCGGAGCATCTAGAACATGGACTGGTGGAGATGATGTGTGGATTTTGTATGTAAGTTTATATCTTACAGATGATATTCTCTCTCATTCTCTTGGTTTAGAGTGGAGATCCAATCGATATAGAATTTGAGGTGAAATCAGAAGAAGAAGAGACGTATGTGAGGGATGATCAGCAGTCTATGGAGGAGGATGGAATAACGGGGACATTTATAGAGGAGGACACTCCTACAGAGATCAGCACAGGTGGGTCATTAACACTAAATCCATTCCTCCACCCTTACTGCTCACTGATTGGTCCAGAGTAGGGCGGGGACTGGGTGATATCAGCCTGTAATCCCCTGGTCACTTTCCTGAGCTGTGTTCCCCGTCCTGTATTCCTGTATTTCTCTCGGATAATCTTCCTTCTCTGTGCTGCAGACACAATTTATGTCTCTAGACTGGATTTATGGAGATTCTGGGGTTCAGCTGGCAGCAAAATGTTGATTTTCACCATAGGGTTTGCTTGACCTAGACACCTGGGGTATGTACCTTGGGTCTTCTGCCCCATGCCCGGGTCTAGTGAGATCTCTGACAGAACAATTCTCCCGGGTTACTTGCTCTGTTATTAGCTGGCTGTGCCGGGTGGAGGGATATGTCTGTATAGTCTCAGACCCAAGTCACTGAGTGCAGTCTCAGGAGATGGGAGGCAGCGGTGTGAAATCTCTCCAACTTGTCTCCAGTAATCATTTCATCCACCACTGATTACTAAATACCAATATCATGAGTCCTGACCCCTGCACTATATACTCTATGTTGTACATTGCATACTCCTGACCCCTGCACTATATACTCTATGTTGTACATTACATACTCCTGACCCCTGCACTATATACTCTATGTTGTACATTGCATACTCCTGACCCCTGCACTATATACTCTATGTTGTACATTACATACTCCTGACCCCTGCACTATATACTCTATGTTGTACATTACATACTCCTGACCCCTGCACTATATACTCTATGTTGTACATTGCATACTCCTGACCCCTGCACTATATACTCTATGTTGTACATTACATACTCTTGACCCCTGCACTATATACTCTATGTTGTACATTAGGGATGAGCTTCGTATTCGAGTCAAACTCATGTTTGACTCAAACATCATATGTTCGATTGTTCGTCAAAATACAAACAAAACGGGTCGTTCGCGCCAAATTCGAGTTACGTTTCACAGACCATAATTCACTGTGCCATCGCTGGCTGATGATTGGCCAAGCATGCTTGGCCAATCACAGCACACAAAAAAAGGAGAGCCATAATTGGCCAAAGCCAGGGTGGCTTTGGCCAATTATGGCTCAGGGGGTTTAGTACACGCCCCACACTATAAAAGGTCGCCTGCAGGGCGGCCTTGTGTAGTGTGTTGCGGCAGTTAACAGGGAACAGAGAGAGTGTATTTTTTTGTAGATAGAGCAGGCATGCTAGTCAGTTAAAGCGGGAGTTCACCCATTTGTTAATTTTTTTTTCTTCTCCCCTTAGCTTCCTGCTCGTTCGGTCTAGGGGAATCGGCTATTTGTATTAAAATATGAGCAGTACTTACCCGTTTTCGAGCTGCATCTTCTTCCGTCGCTTCCGGGTATGGGTCTTCGGGAGCGGGCGTTCCTTCTTGATTGACAGTCTTCCGAGAGGCTTCCGACGGTCGCATCCATCGCGTCACTCGTAGCCGAAAGAAGCCGAACGTCGGTGCGGCTCTATACTGCGCCTGCGCACCGACGTTCGGCTTCTTTCGGAAAATCGTGACGCGATGGATGCGACCGTCGGAAGCCTCTCAGAAGCCTGTCAATCAAGAAGGAACGCCCATTCCCGCAGCCCATACCCGGAAGCGACGGAGAGGATGCATCTCGTAAACGGGTAAGTACTGCACATATTTTAAAACAACTAGCTGATTCCCCTAGAGAAAACGAGCAGAAATCTAAGGGGAAAAAGTGCCCTCTAAGGGTGAACCCCCGCTTTAAAGTTACAGGGCCAAATCTTCAAAGGAGATACGCAGGCGGAACTGTGCCTATCTTTGGAAATGATCCTCAGCAGGATTTTTCCAAAGATAGGCAGAAGATCCGACATGTGTAAGGGACTTACACTGTCGGATCTTAGGATGCAGTACCGCATCCGCCGCTGGGGGCATTTCGAGTCGAAATGCCGCTTTGCGTATGCAAATGAGTACTTAAGCAGATCCACAAAGCTTTTTAGCTTTGTGTTTTCTGCGTAAGTTACGTTTTGCATACGTAAAATTAGGGTTGCTTTTACAAGGCCTAAACTGTTTAGACCTTGTAAAAACAAACCTTTTTTTCGATCGCCGCGTTTTTTTTAAAATTTTGAATTTTTTTTCCCGGCACGTATTTTTTTTTTTCCGACGCAACTTTATTGTCCCGTCGCGATCCATAAAGCCCGGCGTAAAGTACGTTCGCGCGATGCACGTCGGGAAAAATGACGTCACACGCATGCGCCGAACGTCCGGTGCGGGAGCGCGCCTCATTTGAATAGGAATCGCCCCCTCGAGCAGACGACCGCCTTGCGACGGAGGCACTTAGGTTACACGGCGTGTAATTTCTAGGTAAGTGCTTTGTGGATCGGGCACTTAGGTAGAAATTTAACGCCTGTGTAACTTAACTGCTGAAAGTTAAGTTAGGCAGCTTTTTTGAGAATTTGGCCCACAGTGTGTAGAGGATATATATACATCCCAGGTGTTGTACATATATTTATACACTGTATAGTTTAGCTAGATCAGTTCTTCCTAATTTACTGGCAGGCAGGTGATTGTGCTATTTAAAGACGTTATCACAGACATACTATAGACACCCAGCAGGTACGATATTTAAAATAATATTTTATTTTTTTATTTTTATTTATTTAAGCATCATTAAAATCACTGCTCCTGAAAAAACGACTGTTTTTAAAACTTTTTTTCCATTGATACATGTTCCCTGAGGCAAGACCGGGTTATCAAAGACGTTTTACGACAATAACTTGCATATTAGGCTTTAAAATGAGCACTTTTGAATTCAAACGTTCGAGTCCCATAGACTTCAAAGGGGTTCTAAATGTTTGCGCGAACGTTCGGTCCATTCGAAGGTTCTGGTGCGAACCGAACAGGGGGGTGTTGAGCTCATCCCTATTGTACATTACATACTCCTGACCCCTGCATGATATACTCTGTTGTACATTACATACTCCTGACCCCTGCACTATATACTCTATGTTGTACATTACATACTCCTGACCCCTGCACTATATACTCTATGTTGTACATTACATACTCCTGACTCTGCACTATATACTCCATGTTGTACATTACATGCTCCTGACCCCTGCACTATATACTCTATGTTGTACATTAATTACTCTTTATTATCTCTGAACAAGAACGGTTGGAGAGCCGGTTTAGGGCCAGGACACATTTCAGTAGATGTAATGACAATTGGCAGACTCCGAGACTTCTATAGGTAGACTGCTATACAGTGGAAGGCCTCCAGCCGGACACCACTTCTGTATAGGTAGGACCGCCGTCTCCTATGGTAACAAATCTTGTTACAGTCACTAACGCTAGTTCTACATAACTCTTGGTGACACAGAATAGTTCTCTTCTTCTCACACAGTCTCTCACTGCAGATCTTCTCTCCCTGAGCTCCCGGTCTCTCACTAGTAGGGATGAGCTTTATGTTCGGGTCGAACATGAGTTCCACTCGAACATCGGCTGTTCGCCCGTTCATCGAAAGACGAACATTATGGGGCGTTCGCGCCAAATTCGAGCGCCGCGTCAGGCACCATAATGCACTGCGAGATCAATGATTGGCCAAAGCATGCACTATGACCCGCATACTTTGGCCAATCCCAGCGCTGTCAGCAAAGAGAGCCATAATTGGCCAAAGGCAGGGTGCCTTTGGCCAATCATGGCTCAGGGGGACTAAGTCCATGCCCCACACTATATAAGGCCGCATGCACGTCGGCCCTGTGTAGTGTGTTGTTGGCGTGGACAGAGACAGAGTGTCATTTAGATTAAGCAGGCAGGCGATTCAGTTAGCTGCAGTGCATTTAATATAAATATATATATATATATATATATATATATATATCTATCCACTGCATCCAGTGTAGCTAGATCTGACTGCAGGCCATTCCTGGTGTACTTTTTCTAATATACTTTCAGGCAGGCAGGTGATTCAGTGAGCTGCAGTCCAATAAATTATATATATATATATAATATCCACTGCATCCAGTCTAGCCAAGCCTATCCCTTTTTTTCGGCTTTGAGCCATAACAGGCAGAAGAGTTGGTGGAGTGGATAACAAAGCCGTCCTTATCCTCTGTCACCCCGGCTCAGAGTAGTTTGCCTGCCAATGCAGCTGCCACAGCGGCCTATTCCATCGGCTCCATGTCATCAGTCACTCCTTCCCTAGCCCCACCATCGTGCACAGAGGAGTCCCCCGAACTGTTCGACCACAGTGTCGGGTACATGCTGCAGGAGAATGAGCAGCGTTTTGAAGGCTCTGATGATGGGACCCAGGTTGAGGAAGGGAGTAACGTGAGCCTAGAGAGAGGGGGTGCCCAAGAAGGACAAGAAACTGGCAGTCATGTTCCCCCGGCTGTAGCATACTGCCAAGTTTGCTCCAGTGAGGAGGAGGGAGAGGATGATGGGTTCACTGACTCTACTTGGGTGCCTGATAGAAGAGAGGAGGAGGAGGAACATCTCCAATGAGGCAGAATGCCCTCCAGGGGGCAGCTTAAGGGCAGCACACCATATTGCATCACACTGCAGAGCTAAGCATGTGCAGGGCGCTGCTGACTCTCCGCGTATTTTGAAAAGCTCTTTGGTGTGGGCCTTTTTTGACACATGTGCAACAGATCGCACCATTGCTGTTTGCAACATTATGTCTGAAGCGTATCAAGTATGGCCAAAACAGCAACCGCTTGGGCACCACATGCTTGACCAGACATATGACGACCTCCCATGCAGTCTGTTGGCAAGCGTACCTAAAAGACCCACATGAAAGAAGAAGGCGGACCTCTCCTTGCTCCTTATCAGCTGGGATCTCCAACCCCACTATAACCTCAGTCCTCTCAGAAACCTGCACTGAGAGGAATGAAGGTGTAGAATTAGGTGTCCCAACATCCGATTGTAGCAGGCAAATTTCCCTACCCCTGTTGCTATATTGTAGAAAGAAATATGGTCCCAGCCATCCACATGCTCAGCGTCTGAATGCTAGCTTGGCTAAATTGCTAGCACTGCAACTGCTGCCTTTTCAGCTGGTAGACTCTGCCCCCTTTTGTGAATTTGTGGAATGTGCGGTACCCCAGTGGCAGGTTCCCAAACTCCATTTCTTTTCACGGAAGACCGTTCCGGCTCTCTACCAGCGTGTGGAAGGCAATGTCTTGGCCTTGTTTGACAGAGTGAAAAATATGGAGTAATGCCTGGATCAACCGATTATAAATACCTTACAAAGAGGTAGTATATATAAATCTACATATAGTTCAGTGCATCTATCCAAGTCTCAGTCACATAGAATACTATGTCAATGCAGTTCTGATGGCCTAGAAAAATCTAGCAAAAAAGTGAGAAAATAAAGTTCTCTCAAAGTAGACAAAAACAGACCACTATGGATGGTACAATGAACTTTAATCATAGAAAAACACACAGCAATAGTTCATCAAAAAGGGGTGACAGATAGATGGATTGGTTTACACAAATAAAAAATAAGACAACGTTGTCTAATTCGTTTAAAAACAGGGGAATCGCAGCTGAGCCAGAGCTTGCACAATATGCAATTGAGCTACTGGCCTGTCCTGCATCCAACGCACATTCAGTGCTGCTGGAGGCTTTGTAACCGATCACAGAGTGCGCCTGTCCACAGACTCTGTTGATCGGCTCACCTTCATAAAAATGAATCAGTCTTGGATCACCAGCTACCAAGCACCTGATGCTGATGTAACCAATTGATTTTTCTATGGATGTGGGATCCCTTGAAGACTGCCTATGCTGAGTGACTATGCTATTATGCTGAGTGACTATCCTATTCCTTCTCAATGTTCATGTTGATAGCTTCTAAGAATATTTTTGTTTCAGGGCACTACCACCACCGCCTAAGGCCCAATTTTTCTGCCCCTGTTAATTACAATTTTTGATCTAATATTTCACAGCAGGGCCCGTTCCTGCACCCACCAAGAGTAACGGGTGAGGGCTTACAGTGTTCTGGTACCACCAACACCTAAGGCACAATTTTCCCCTACTTTCAAACATCCGACTTACAAACGACTCCTACTTACAAACGGAGGGAGACAACAGGAAGTGAGAGGAAATCTCCCCCTAGGAAGGGAAATTCTCTCCTGTAAGAGTTAATATGGGAAAAGGTGTCTCCTCTCCACTGATGCTTTATCACCAATCCTTGTTTCCCTAATAACCCCAAATTTTCTAAATCCAATTGTCATTGGGACAGAAAGTGAGGTGAAATCTTCTGAACACGGGGCACAGACAGCAAAACAAATGTTACAGGGGTGATAACCCTTCCCTATGTTTTCCAAAAAGCTTCAAATTCGATTTTTTTTGTCTGGAGCTACACTTTCAAAATGTACCAGTTCCAAATTACAAACAGATTCAACTTAAGAACAAACCTCCAGTCCCTGTCTTGTTTGTAACACGGGGACCGCCTGTATACTGCTGTTCAGAGTATATAGAGCCTGTGGGCACTTTTGATTTTTCACGTTCGGGCCCCAAAAACTTTAACGGTGTTCGAATGTTCACACAAACTTTCGATCCATTCGCTTGTTCTGCTGCAAACCGAACCGGGAGGTGTTAGGCTCCTCCCTACTCACTGGACTTCCAGATTCAGTGGCCACTGAATCTCCTGAGCTCTTCTACAGCTAACCCGCTGTATATTCCTCAAGCGTCACCCCCGCTATCCTGCTGGGCCCCTGGCTTGGCACCTTCTGAAGATTTCCCACTTCTTCACTGTCCCGGGCTGGTGAGAAGATTGCTCTGGTAATGGCTCCAGCTTACTAACTGTAGTCTCCGATAACAAGGTGGATGGTCCCTTAGTGGCGACAGCTTCCCCTCCACCTCCGACCAAAACTGGTTCCCCGTTCGGCTGAATCTTTACTCTTGGTTGGAATCCAATCCTGCACTGCCAACCCTGCACTGATTCTCTTGCTCCTGGATAGGCCTCAGGCTTCCGGCCTAAGAACCGGGGCGACATAACACACGTCCACCCAGACAGCTGTCCAGGTGGCACAGAACCCCGATCACCTGACTCACCCCAAATAGGCTCTCCCAGCAGGCCAAGGGACCAAAGAAACCCCTGCCAATTGGCTGAGGCACCCCATCCATTCATAATCCGACCTTGCTACACCCTTGTCTATCTAGTGCCACCTAGTGACAGAAGAGAAAAGGTACAGCCATCCAAAGTTAGAGAGGAATCAGTAGATCTCCTAACAATAAGCAAGGATAACTACCACCTGGTGAACTCAATTTATTAGCCACCCTTCCTAAACACCAGGGTGCTACATGTTCATTACATACTCCTGACCACTGCACTATATACTCTGTGTTGTACATTACATACTCCTGAGCCCTGCACTATATACACTATGTTGTACATTACATACTCCTGACCCCTGCACTATATACTCTATGTAGTACATTACATACTCATGACCCCTGCACTATATACTCTATATTGTACATTACATACTCCTGACCCCTGCAGGATATTCCCTATGGTGTACATTACATACTCCTGACCCTCGTCCTATAATCCCCTCATCACTGTTACTCCTATAAAAGACAGTTCTCGTTGTTTCCTCACTCTCTGACTAAGGTCCATGAATAAAGAAATGATCTGGTAGGAGATCAGAGGACCCATTTACCAGTTACCTTGAGGGGGGAATTGTAAGATCCTCAGAGACAAAGCTGCCTGATGTGGGCAGAGTCCTGGTTTAGGGGAACCAATCAGCTCATGTCTAGTAATAATCTTTGTATTTCTATTTTAGTAGATGGACGGGAGATGAGGAAAACCTCAGAGGATTGTCTCACTTTGTCTCCAGACTGTAAAGTAGAAGATGAGGACATCACACAGTATAGTCCAGGAGAAAACCCGACTACCTCAAATGTCCATCCGGCACCACACAGTGTAGATGGACCATCGTATTACTCTTATCCTGAGGAACCTCAGACTGTGCGGGACGGTGCCGGACCATCGTATTCCTCTTATCCTGAGGAACCTCAGACTGTGCGGGATGGTGCCGGACCATCGTATTCCTCTTATCCTGAGGAACCTCAGACTGTGCGGGACTGTGCCGGACCATCGTATTCCTCTTGTCCTGAGGAACCTCAGACTGTGCGGGACGGTGCTGTCTTTCCAACACATAAGAGATTTCCATGTCCTGAGTGCGGGAAATGTTTTTCAATGAAGTCCAGTCTTTCCAAACATCAGAGATTTCACACGGGGGAGAAGCCTTTTTCCTGTCCTGAGTGCGGGAAATGTTTTTCAGAGAAGTCCCATCTTTCCATACATCAGAGATCTCACACGGGGGAGAAGCCTTTTTCCTGTTCTGAGTGCGGGAAATGTTTTTCAGAGAAGTCCCATCTTTACAGACATCAGAGATCTCACACGGGGGAGAAGCCGTTTTCCTGTTCTGAGTGCGGAAAATGTTTTTTACAGAAGTCTGATCTTTCCATACATCAGAGATTACACACGGGGGAGAAGCCTTTTTCCTGTCCTGAGTGCGGAAAATGTTTTTTAATGAAGTCCAGTCTTTCCACACATCAGAGATGTCACACGGGGGAGAAGCCTTTTTCCTGTCCTGAGTGCGGGAAATGTTTTTCAGATAAGTCCAGTCTTTCCAAACATCAGAGATCTCACACGGGGGAGAAGCCTTTTTCCTGTTCTGAGTGCGGGAAATGTTTTTCAATGAAGCACAGTCTTTCCAAACATCAGAGATCTCACACGGGGGAGAAGCCTTTTTCCTGTTCTGAGTGCGGGAAATGTTTTTCAATGAAGTCCAAGCTTTCCACACATCAGAGATCTCACACAGGGGAGAAGCCGTATTCCTGTTCTGAGTGCGGAAAATGTTTTTCAGATAAGTCCTATCTTTACACACATCAGAGATATCACACGGGGGAGAAGCTGTATTGCTGTTCTGAGTGCGGGAAATGTTTTTCAAAAAAGTCCAATTTTAACAAGCATCAAAGATCTCACACGGGGGAGAAGCCTTATTCCTGTCGTGAGTGCGGGAAATGTTTTTCACAGAAGTCCAATCTTTCCAGACATCAGAGATCTCACACGGGGGAGAAGCCTTTTTCCTGTCGTGAGTGCGGGAAATGTTTTTCAGTGAAGTCCAATCTTTCCACACATCAGAGATCACACACGAGGGAGAAGCCGTATTCCTGTCCTGAGTGAGGGAATTGTTCCTCACTGAAGTCCTGTCTTCCTGTACATCAGGGGTCCCACACAACCCCTCGAGGTGTATTAGTGAGTGCGGGAAATGTCTTGTATATGAATGTTGCTGGACATGTGGGGAAGAAGCACACGGGTGAAACTCGAAAAATTTGAATATGGTGAAAAAGTTCATTTATTTCACTAATGCAACTTAAAAGGCGAGACTAATATATGAGAGAGACTCATTACATGCAAAGCAAGAGGGTTGAAGCCGTGATTTGTCATCATTGTGATGATTGTGGCTTCCAGCTTATGAAAACCCCAAATCCACAATCTCAGAAAATTCCAATATTCCATGCAATCAATAAAACACGGATTGTACAGAGAAGGATATCGCACCTCTGAAAAGTAGAAGCTGCGTATTGTGTGAAAATAGTGCAGCTCTGCGTATCTATAAATCTTATAGAAACAAATAATTATACATTCCATAAAACTATTTATGAAAAAAGAAATAAATGATAAAAAAAACAGTTCATATGGAGGTTTCCAAAGCTGTCACCGCTGTGAAAAATCCGATTTAAATGGATCCAATATTCAGTGCGCACCCCCACCTGCTAAAATGCATGCTCACCTCAAGGGTGAGTATAAAACTCATAGACAGATCACTCCTCGTGTCCGATCACGATCCCTCCACTTTACCAATGGTAGTAATTCCTACAGTCTCCAGACTGCACCTCTGTGTGGGGAATCAACGTATAAATTGTCTCCAAACACCACCTTCCTCCATTCACTTATTAATAATCGATTCTACTTCTATATCCCAGGGGGAAGGACATGAAAGAAAAAACACAAGTACCATAGTGCTCTCTGCTTCTGAATTTATTATAAAAGCCCCCCCCCCCTAAAAAGTTACACAGGAACAAAAATTGTCTCTGGACAGCCGCACTCTGAACAAATTGTCGCCTTTATTAAAAGAAGGACAGCACTACAAGTCACAGCAAAATAAAACCCGACTGACGCGTTTCGCACTGAAACTAGTGCTTAGTCATAGCGAGAGTCCCCTAAAAAGTTACACTTACAAGAAATAACAATAAGAACAGCAAGTATCAAATCACCAGCTCATTCACCGCCGATCTAGACCCACGGCGCTTCGCCTGACATCACAGATAGGGCTCCTCCCTTCTAAACGTGTGTCGGCCTCTCATTGGCCTTCGTCAGTAGATGGGTGGGTCAAATGAGGTGAGGCAACCGTTCAGGCATCACCACAGTCTGTGAGGACACGCCCTCTTCCTGTGACTACAGAGCTCACATTCATAGAGCTCGAGAGCGTGTCACCCGAATCTGCAAACCAGCAGGGCGCTCTCACTCGATCACACCGCTGAGCTCCGTGGTAATGTCCCGTTACAATCTAATCTCCACATGAGTGTGCGATGTATCGCCATATACATACAATAAAAAAACAAGTCTAAAATAAAATGAAAAGATGTTCCTATGTGATAAAACCCGAGGGTTTCTAATGTTAAAATAGCGCAGCTTCTGCTGTTTAAAGGCTTTACTTTGCGTTCTGGATGAATGACGAATCGTGAGACAAATTTGTGAATTAACGTGAATAAAAACTGTGTGTTTTAATATACACACTATAAAGGATAATGTAACGGTAGGGCCCGTGGGACCCAGAGGCTCTTGAAGGGTGTGGGGTACTTCTGTTTCAGCTTCACCAATGACTCTTGTGTCTAGGGACATTCTATGTCCACTAGGGGCATAGGATGACTGAGAACTGATATCTCGGATTACATGAGATGGGACAGTAATGATAATCCACAATATATTCAGAATATCTAGAACTATTACTGGTTGTTGATTCTGAACTCAACAGGTTAATTGAAAGACGTCATCACCTTCAGCTACCTGGCTGTAGTGTACGATAAAAGCTTGCTGTGATTGCATTCTATTGTCTATTGTGCTAATTAAGTCTGCTACTGTGGTGATGTGGATTGGAGCTTGGTAGACAGTCTGGCTTCTAAAGACCTTTTCATTGTGTGATGCTAATTAACACTGAATTTCTATTGATGATAATGTGTGTTGTGAATTAGCACAGTCTAAAAGGTCAGATGTCTGACTTGCCAGCTGTAGGTAATTACAATTGGAGTCAGAATGTCTGACTAAAGGAATGTGTATTGTATAAGCAGGTGTCCATCTTAAAAGATGTGTATTGAGGGGGGCTTGTTAGTACCCATTGTATGATGTTGTGGGTGTAGTTGAGTCATTGTTACTGACTGTATATAAAGAGCCTGATTTTCCCATTAAAGTATCTATCCGTTTGGAACCAGAGAACAGAGCTGTGTGTGTGTCTCGTAATTCTGGGGGAAATCCAATGGGTCCTGTCTGCCGGATTGTGGAGTGTCGATAAGCTGTCGTGGGTTGGTTGAATGGAATATCGTAAATGCCGTTAACCCCTGACCATTACAGATAATAAGTACAGTTACAGTACATTCATAGCTTCAAATAAAAGTTCAATACATAAAAGAAAGTTCTTCGAGAACATGTGCTTTAAAGATGGCCGATGAGCCCTGTGTATGCTGGAGAAAATTGTCTGTGTGCTTCTGAAGATGGGGGAAGGGTAGAAGAGAGGGAGAAGCTTTCCACCCAAGCTTTTTATAAACTTCAAGATCCTTTCTTTGACTTTCCCGCTGAAAAGTAAAGCGCTCCTCCTACATCACTCTCCAGAATGGAGGGGATGACGAGGAGGAATATGAGGCTTACCATAGGAAGTGGTCTATTTCCTAATTACTTACAGACACAGGAAATGGGGGAAGGGATTTGTCTGCCTTCGAATGCAACTTTCAAACAGAACATCAGTCATATGAAATACCTTTTATTTTTTTTAAACATAAGATATTTACAAAATGAATAAATATGTCTTCACAGCTTCTAGAAATTGATAACTGGGTTCAAATGTCACATCAGGAGATTATTAACTCAAAGCCCAACATCCATACCATTTATAGGAATTCATATTCTCAATAATATTTTATAACCAAATCAAATTTTAGATTTTAAGAATATAACACTATGTATATCTTTATCTTCGGGGACAAATTCTATCTTTATTAGGACCTCGTTGACCATTCATTAAAAATGTATAGAAAACATAAATATGTATGAATCAATCACATATATGAAAAATCAATTGTACACCTAAAATTACCACATGTAACGGGAGGGCCCGTGGAATCCAGAAGCTCTTGCAAAGTATGAGCCAGGAAATAATGGACATATCTTGGATTGCTTTAACATGGGTCTGTAATCCACAATATATTCCAGGATATCTGTAAGAACTATTTACAGGTTGTTGATTCTGAACTCAACAGATTAATTGAAAGAGTGACTCATTCAATGTGGGAACACAGGCCGTTAGGTGTTAATGTCGTCTGTTGTCATGTAAATGAATCTAGGATGGCCCTGAAGAACCTGTCATTGTGTTGTGCTAATTGACCCTGTATTGTGTGAAGTTCTATTGATGATACATGTGTATTGTGAGTTAAACAGACAGTCTAAAGGTCAGATGTCTGACTTATCAGCTGTAGTTAATTAGCTCATGCTAATTAGACCAAGAGCTGGTGCCAGAATGTCTACTAAAAAGATGTGTATTGGGCTCATTGTGTCGTGTTGTGGGTGGAGTTGAGTCATTGTTCATTTTTGGTTACTAACTGTATATAAGAGTCTGATTTTCTCATTAAAGAGTCTATTCGTTTTGAACATTAAACAGAACTGTCTCTCGTTTCTGGGAGAATCCGTATGGGTCGTGTTTGCCGGATTGTGGAGTTTCGATAGCTGTCTTGGGTCGGAATGGAATATCTTAAACGGCTTTAACTCCTGTCCCATTTGGGGTTCCGTTAAACCACATTTGGCCATTAGATGGCGCTAAGTACCATAGAAATGATCTCCATCTAGTGGCCAAATGCAATCATTTCCATTGTAACTGAATGGAAACCGTTCGACCAGCACAGCAAATATCCTAATAACATTCATCTTTCCCCCATTCACACAGAAGGAATGTACATGGACTTTCCCCGGGGGAATTGCTATGCACATATTTTATGAATAGACCCCTAAATGTCAGGAGACGTTTATATAAAGTTGGGAAGTGTGGAGCAGATAAATGAATAGACCTCCTAGCAATGTTATTACCAGGCTGCAGCTAGGGGAGCTCTAATGTGTGAGCACAGCAGAGTGATCCCATCTAGCTCACATTAACCCTTTCACTGTCAGATGTTTTTTGCATTATTTTAGGCCTGAAGATTAGATAAAACCCCCAAACATATATTATCTGATAGCAGAGGCCCTGGAGAATAAAATGGTGGTGATTGTTAAGGTGTTCCTCGTAATTTAGCTGTTAGTGAACATAATGAATACGAATTTATCCGAAGTTACGAATTACCCGAAATAACAAATGCTGCATCTAAACGAATGGAACGTAATGAATTAATAATAATAACAAAAAAAATCTTTGTTTCTGTAATAAAATTTTGTAAATGAGTACGTTTTCTCCTTCACTGATGAGATGGCACTGGTGGGCACTGACAATGGGCACTGATAGGCAACACTGATGGGCACTGAAGGGTATATATGAGTGGTACTGATTGGCATATCCCTGGTGGTCCAGGGTACCATTCCTGGTAGGCATCCTTGGTGGTCCTGGGTGGGGGGCTGCACTGATAAACAATCAGCACAAACCCCCCTGTCGGGAGAGCAGCCGATTGGCTCTCCTCTTCTCTCGTCTGTCAGATGCGAGTGAGGAAAAGTCAATAAACGGCTCTTTCTGTTGACGCTGTGATCAGCCGTGATTGGACACAGCTGATCATGTGGTAAAGAGCCTTCATTAGAGGCTCTTTATCGAGATCGGTGTTGCGGCCTGTCAGACTCACACACCACAACAGAGATCACTGAGCTGTGTGCCCCGTATGGCAGGCGATCGCGGCTTATCCTGCTGGACATCATATAATGCGCAGTCAGGATAACTGAACCACTTCCCGGCCGTCATTTTGCTATAGGCCGGGTGGGAAGTGGTTAAAAGTTAACCCTGAATAATGGGCCTAGAGTGCAGTGGTCAGGAGTATATAATATACAGAGGTCAGGAGTATATCATATACAGGGGTCAGGAGTATATCATATACAGTGATCAGGAGTATATTATATACAAAGGTCAGGAGTATATCATATACAGGGGTCAGGAGTATATCATATACAGTGATCAGGAGTATATCATATACAGAGGTCAGGAGTATATCATATACAGGGGTCAGGAGTATATCATATACAGGGGTCAGGAGTATATCATATACAGGGGTCAGGAGTATATCATATACAGAGGTCAGTAGTATATCATATACAGAGGTCAGTAGTATATCATATACAGAGGTCAGGAGTATATCATATACAGAGGTCAGGAGTATATCATACACAGGGGTCAGGAGTATGTCATACACAGAGGTCAGGAGTATATCATATACAGAGGTCAGGAGTATATCATATACAGGGGTCAGGAGTATATCATATACAGTGGTCAAGAGTATGTCATATACAGGGGTCAGGAGTATATCATATACAGGGGTCAGGAGTATATCATATACAGGGGTCAGGAGTATATCATATGCAGAGGTCAGTAGTATATCATATACAGAGGTCAGGAGTATATCATATACAGTGGTCAGGAGTATATCATATACAGTGATCAGGAGTATATCATATACAGGGGTCAGGAGTATATCGTATACAGGGGTCAGGAGTATATCATATACAGTGGTCAGGAATATATCATATACAGAGGTGAGGAGTATATCATATACAGGGGTCAGGAGTATATCATATACAAAGGTCAGGAGTATGTCATATACAGGGGTCAGGAGTATATCATATACAGTGGTCAGGAGTATATCGTATACAGGGGTCAGGGTCTTCTACTGACATTAATTAGAGGGAAAAGTCTCTCCTGTACGGTTCTCTCCTTGACATATCGTAGAATGAAGCCGTATTGTTCTTTCAGTGTCATCATCCCGTGTTCTGTCCATTTCCACACCGACACCAACATCTCCTCCACCATCCCGCTGTATTTGTTGTCTCACCATGTTTCCAATGATGGAGATCCAGAGACTGACCGGAGTCTTCTTCTCCATGTCACCAGACCACCTCTTCCTTTACTATTGGGGTGCTGGGCCTTTCTATGACTACTCAGGACCCCCAACCTCTTCTATATGTAGCACTACCCCCGAAGGAGCTGCTGGTTTAGATTTGGGCCTGCCGTTACCTTACTGTTCACCACACTCATCCCAGGGGTCCCTCTTGAAGAGTTATTCACAAATGTCCGCACCAACACTTAATTTATTTTTCTTCAAGGGTTTTATTAAACCAGGTTCATCAGAGGGGTGGAGGGATAGGGGAGATTCGGGTACCTTGCTTGTGGATCACGGGTACAGTCTTAGATCCAGAGGACAAATCGGTTCCACACTGGATTCAGCAACTACCGGATAGGCCTCTCTCGCTGACCTAGCAGCCGGTGCGAAGCTCGTTCAAAGTCTCTGCCACAGACTTGATGAGTGTCGTCGAGTCATCACACAGTCCTCTGCCACAAGATCATGTAACCATATAACAATATAATTTTTTATTTATTAGTAAAAAAATATAGTAAACCCTATGGTTTTACCCATGGACTGTTCTATTACAGTTATACAGGGTTTATATTTGTATACTTTATAAAAATGTAATGATTATAAATATATTTTTCATTGATATGAATGGTGTATAGCTGCATTACATATGTGGGATTCCATTTATTTCCTATACACCATTCACATGTAAATAGGCACATGTATGAGCTTTAAATATTGATAAAAACAATGTTTTTTAATAATTTGGTTAATGTATATTGTTTGGTGGGAATGTAACTTTATTATTTTATTAATATGTGGTGTATAATGTGTGCTGATTCGTGTTCAACTTTTTCTGTATTTTTCACTTCCTCATACTGTAATCCCGCTACATCACGCGAGATTACAGTGAGAGAAGCAGTTTTCAGGAGTTTCCAGCCGTTTGTAGATCGCTCCTCATCTCAACATGAGAATCGATCTACAAAGCTTCATAAACAGGCACTCAGAGGAGAGCGATCTCCCCTGAGAATGCCTGAGAACTGAATAGCGGTATTTTACCGCACTTTCATAAAAGGACACCTATGAGACGTTTCTCTGGGCTGCAGTTCCTCTGAGCTCCACAAGATGGTGATCTCATTTCTACCATAGAGAGAAGAAGTCTCTATGGAAGACAGGAAGTGATGTCAGGGACAGACAGGAAGTTCCGGGTGAGAGGTGAGTTGGGAGGAATTAGAGAGAAGACATCGCTGGAAGAAGCAGCAGAGGAGGTAATAAGATCTTATCTTCTAGTTACACCCAGTAACCCCGTCATGTCCGTCCTCTTCCTCCATAGTCACTGTGACGTATTTTATCTCCAGCAGATGATGATACACACATATATAGTGTGGAGACCTAGATTAACCCCTTCAGGGTCAGAACATTCTCCCACTTACAAGGCCGGAACATTCTCCTCATTTCCGTTTATACTAACAGATTATACGATAATACGGGTTGGGGTTTTTTTTTTGGAGGTGAACTTGTGATACTTGTGTTTGATTTTATAATCTTTATGGAGGAGGAAATAACTATTCCTGATGTCTGTGAAGGTTCAACACAAGGGATGTGTCTGGATGATGACTTTATCTTTGTAAGTATCAGGTGATGTCACTGTCTATTTCCCTATGTAGGAGTATTTAGAAGGACACAAGGATCTCTACAAGGACGTCATGATGGACAATCAGCCGCCCCTCACATCACCGGGTAAGAGGAGACTTTATTGTAAAGGAGAGAGCAGTACGGAGGCTCCACCATGATCCCCCATCATCTGATAAACACATAGAAACAATGGGCCAGATCCTCAAAAGGGTTACGACGGTGTATCTGCTGATACGCCGTCATATCCCTGTTTCTATCTATGGAACTGATCCATATAATCAGTTTTGCATAGATAGGCAGAAGATCCGACATGTGTAAGGGACTTACACTGTCGGATCTTAGGATGCAGTACCGCGGCCGCCGCTGGGGGCATTTCTCGTCGAAATCCAGCGTCAGGTATGCAAATTAGCACTTACGGAGATCCACAAAGCTTTTTCCCTTCATTTTTTTTTACGTAAGTGTTAGTTTGCCGTCGCAAAATTAGGGCTGCTTTTACAAAGTGTAAACTTAGTACACCTTGTAAAAGTAGACCCTTCTATCCCACGTCGCTGTCAAATATTTTTTTTTTTAATTTTTTTTTTTTTTCCCGCTTCATCTCTTTTTTTTTTTACGCCCGTCGCGATTCTCAAAACCCGGCGCAACGTAAATCCGCGCAAAGCACGTCGGGAAAATAATGTCAGGAGCATGCGCAGTACGTCCGGCGCGGGAGCGCGCCTAATTTAAATGAGACTCGCCCCATTAGATTGGGCACGCCTTGCGCCGGACGGATTTAAGTTGCACTGCTGCAAATTTCTAGGTAAGTGCTTTGTGGATCGGGCACTTAGGTAGAAATTTTGCGGCGGTGCAACTTAAATGGGAAAAATTAAGTTACGGCCGCTCTTTGTGGATCTGGCCCAATGTATTCAGTCAGTGTGTGTGTTTCCTACAGATGGATCCAGTAATGGGAACCCACCAGAGAGATGTCCCCGTCCTCTGTATTCCCAGGATTCCACACAGGAAGGTCACACCATCCCCCACCATCATCAGGTAGATGAGTGACAATTATTGGTAGTTATGATTTATACACAGCATGTTTGTTACAATGAATGTTTTATTATATATTCAGAGTGGAAACCTCGGGGATGATAATATTGATGTTAAAGAAGAGTATAAAGAGGAGGATGAAGAGTATGGAGTGATGGAGGAGTTTTCAGAAGGACACAAGAATATGATGGAGCCACCTAATACCAGGAACCCCCCAGAGAGATGTCCCCGTCCTCTGTATTCCCGGGATCCCACACAGGAGGGTCACACCATCCCCCACCATCATCAGGTAGATGAGGAACAATCACTGATAGTATCATTAGGATCTGTACATTATCTGCATTGTTACCATTGATGTCATTTTTATTCTATATTCAGAGTGGAAACCTGAGAGATCCTAAAGTTGAGGTTAAAGAAGAGATAAAAGAGGAGGATGATGGGGATGGGGTGATGGAGGAAGAACATACCATCCCCCACCATCATCAGGTAGATGAGGAACAATTATTGGTGGTTATGATTTATACACAAACATGTTTATTATAATGAATGTTTTATTCTATATTCAGAGTGGAAACCTCAGGGATGATAATATTGATATTAAAGAAGAGTATAAAGAGGAGGATGAGGAGTATGGAGTGATGGAGGAGTTTTCAGAAGGTCACAAGGATATGATGGAGCCACCTAATACCAGGAACCCACCAGAGAGATGTCCCCGTCCTCTGTATTCCCGGGATTCCACACAGGAAGGTCACACCATCCCTCCCTTTTGCAAGGTTGGTAGGACGGAGGTTATAAAACACACTTATACTGACAATGTGTGGATTTTCTATGTGATGTCACAATAATAAAGATTATATCTTACAGATGATTTTCTCTCTCATTCTCTTGGGTTAGAGTGGAGATCCAATCGATATAGAATTTGAGGTAAAATCAGAAGAAGAAGAGACGTATGTGAGGGATGATCAGCAGTCTATGGAGGAGGATGGAATAACGGGGACATTTATAGAGGAGGACACTCCTACAGAGATCAGCACAGGTGGGTCATTAACACTAAATCCATTCCTACACCCATACTGCTCACTGATTGGTCCAGAGTAGGGCGGGGACTGGGTGATATCAGCCTGTAATCCCCTGGTCACTTTCCTGAGCTGTGTTCTAGGGCCGAAACAACTAATCGATTAATCGACAACTAATCGATTATTAAATTAATCAATTACAATTTTCATAATCGATTAATCGGCCAGTAACATAATGGGGTTAAAACAACTAAAATTAGCCCTTTATTGTACAAAAAAGCAAATCGCTACTGTAGATATTACTTTCACTGTCCCACAGTAAAAAAAGTGAACCCCTTACAGTAGCGATTATTTGCTCTTTTTGTACTTTTTTTTTTTTAACCCCATTATGTTACTAAACATCTCAGGCCGGAGTCACACCTCAGTTTTTTGGTGCTTTTTGCAGAAACACATTACAGTTCATTTACATGTTTTCCTATGGGACAGGTTTACATCCATGATTTTTTTTCCAGCTGCTGCGTATTTGGAAAGGACAAGGAGTTTTTAACGCAAAATGGTGCTATTTTGTTTTTCTTGGTTCAATATACTTCAATGGAGAAGCTGCAGAAAAGCGTGTAATGTGTTTTTGCGGCAATTTGTGTTTTGTTATCAGCAAATTGGGCCAAATTTTTTACAAATTTTCATTTTTATTTTTTTAAGGCTATTATCCGATTAATCGATTAATCGAACCAATAATCGGCCAACTAATCGATTATGAAAATAATCGTTAGTTGCAGCCCTACTGTGTTCCCCGTCCTGTATTCCTGTATTTCTCTCGGATAATCTTCCTTCTCTGTGCTGCAGACAAAATTTATGTCTCTAGACTGGATTTATGGAGATTCTGGGGTTCAGCTGGCAGCAAAATGTTGATTTTCACCATAGGGTTTGCTTGACCTAGACACCTGGGGTATGTACCTTGGGTCTTCTGCCCCATGCCCGGGTCTAGTGAGAACTCTGACAGAACAATTCTCCCGGGTTACTTGCTCTGTTATTTGCTGGCTGTGCCGGGTGAAGGGATATGTCTGTATAGTCTCAGACCCAAGTCACTGAGTGCAGTCTCAGGAGATGGGAGGCAGCGGTGTGGGATCTCTGCAACTTGTCTCCAGTAAACGTTTCATCCGCCACTGATTACTGAATACCAATATCATGAGTTCTAACCCCTGCACTATATACTCTATATTGTACATTACATACTCCTGACCCCTGCACTATATACTCTATATTGTACATTACATACTCCTGTCCCCTGCACTATATACTCTATGTTGTACATTACATACTCTTTATTATCTCTGAACAAGAACGGTTGGAGAGACGGTTTAGGGCCAGGACACATTTGAGTAGATGCAATGACAATTGACAGACTCCGAGACTTCTATAGGTAGACTGCTATACAGTGGAAGGCCTCCAGCCGGAAACCACTTCTGTATAGGTAGGACCGCTGTCTCCTATGGTAACAAATCTTGTTACAGTCACTAACGCTAATTCTACATAACTCTTGGTAACACAGAATAGTTCTCTTCTTCTCACACAGTCTCTCACTGCAGATCTTCTCTCCCTGAGCTCCCGGTCTCTCACTAGTAGGGATGAGCTTTATGTTCGGGTCCAACATGAGTTCCACTCGAACATTGTGCTGTTCGCCGGTTCATCGAAAAACGAACATTATGGGGCATTCGCGCCAAATTCGAGCGCCGCGTCACGCACCATAATGCACTGCGAGATTGCAGTGCATTGCTGTATGATGATTGGCCAAAGCATGCACTATGACCCGCATACTTTGTCCAATCCCAGCGCCATCAGCAAAGAGAGCCATAATTGGCCAAAGGCAGGGTGCCTTTGGACAATCATGGCTCAGGGGGACTAAGTCATCGCCCCACACTATACACAGGGCCGACGTGAATGCGGCCTTATAGTGTGTTGTTGGCGTGGACAGAGACAGGGTGTCATTTAGATTGAGCAGGCAGGTGATTCAGTTAGCTGCAGTGCATTTAATATTTAATATATACACAGTCTCCTACACACACATATATATATATCCACTGCATCCAGTGTAGCTAGATCTGACTGCAGGCCGTTCCTGGTGTACTTTTTCTAATATACTTTCAGGCAGGCAGGTGATTCAGTGAGCTGCACTCCATTAAATTATATATATATATATATTGTAAGGTTGGGGGTTATTAGCTCTCGTGGTATGGGCGTTTTTTCAGCGATTCACTCCAGCCAGGAACTATGGTTAAGGGCATGGTAGCCCATTTTTATTAAAAAGGCAAAAATAAGTCCAAACAAACGTTTTCCCACGCAGGGGTTCTTCTCCATAAAATATACAATAGAAAATGCTAGTCCACCTCTGGCTCTCTGTAGCAGTACCTCTGCTCTTTATCCTGGTTGCCCAGACCAGCGGACTCCTCAACATAGACCGCTTCCCTTCAGCGTCTACAGCTCTGCCTCTTGCAGTCACCGTTCTGGCTGTCTCCTACAGCCTCTCTGATTCCTGGAGACCTCCTGTCTCTTCCAGGAGCTGTCTCCAACTGGGAGCCATGAGGTCTTCCCACACACTCATTATAAAGGGCTGTGCTCACCTGAGCACACACACCCTGCTGGTAATGAACAAAGCCTGGATTACCAAAACCTGGAGAAAGCTGCAAAAGCAGTCTTCTCCAGTCCACAGCTATGTTCTGTAGTTTTGCACATCTCAAGTGTGCATACCCTGGGTCCATTTTACCATCACAGTAGCTCCTACTGTTACAGTATGAAGAGGCAAAGCCATGAGTGTGTATGAAGAGGCGGAGCTCCTGAGTGTGTATAAAGAGGCGGAGCCCCTGAGTGTGTATAAAGAGGCGGAGCCCCTGAGTGTGTATGAAGAGGCGGAGCCCCTGAGTGTGTATGAAGAGGCGGAGCTCCTGAGTGTGTATGAAGAGGCGGAGCTCTGAGTGTGTATGAAGTGGCGAAGCCCTGAGTGTGTATGAAGAGGCGGAGCTCCTGAGTGTGTATGAAGAGGCGGAGCTCCTGAGTGTGTATGAAGAGGCGGAGCTCCTGAGTGTGTATGAAGAGGCGGAGCTCCTGAGTGTGTATGAAGAGGTGGAGCTCCTGAGTGTGTATGAAGAGGCGGAGCTCCTGAGTGTGTATGAAGAGGCGGAGCTCCTGAGTGTGTATGAAGAGGCAGAGCTCTGAGTGTGTATGAAGAGGCGGAGCTCCTGAGTGTGTATGAAGAGGCGGAGCTCCTGAGTGTGTATGAAGAGGTGGAGCTCCTCAGTGTGTATGAAGAGGCGGAGCTCTGAGTGTGTATAAAGAGGTGGAGCTCTGAGTGTATGAAGAGGCGGAGCCCTGAGCGTGTATGGAGAGGCGGAGCTCCTGATGGTGTATGAAGAGGTGGAGCTCTGAGTGTGTATGAAGAGGCGGAGCTCCTCAGTGTGTATGAAGAGGTGGAGCTCCTCAGTGTGTATGAAGAGGCGGAGCTCTGAGTGTGTATGAAGAGGCGGAGCTCCTGAGTGTGTATGAAGAGGCGGAGCTCTGAGTATGTATGAAGAGGCGGAGCTCCTGAGTGTGTATGAAGAGGCGGAGCTCCTGAGTGTGTACAAAGAGGCGGAGCTCCTGAGTGTGTATGAAGAGGCGGAGCTCCTGAGTGTGTATGAAGAGGCGGAGCTCTGAGTATGTATGAAGAGGCGGAGCTCCTGAGTGTGTATGAAGAGGCGGAGCTCCTGAGTGTGTACAAAGAGGCGGAGCTCCTGAGTGTGTATGAAGAGGCGGAGCTCCTGAGTGTGTATGAAGAGGCGGAGCTCCTGAGTGTGTATGAAGAGGCGGAGCTCCTGAGTGTGTATGAAGAGGCGGAGCTCCTGCTGGAACAGCGGTCGGAGGAGGATGCCGAGTCTAGGAGGGAGACTGACAGAAAGCGCAGCAGACTTGCAGGAGTGAGCGAGGAGGATCCATCGGAGGTGAGGAGAGTGTGAAGGATGTTGGTGACTCTGGTAGATGAAAAGCTGGGAGTCATATTGCTCTGGTGAGTGGGGAAGCACCACTAAGGGGGTGCCCTCACCATCACGTGTGTAAGAGGAGGAAGAAGGCGTGGCTACACTACAGCTGGCACAGTTTGGAGCACCGAGAACTTTCACACCTTATCAACTTTTCATTGATTTGTGGACTTTTATTTAGCAAAATCTGTTTGTTGAAGTAGATGTAAAGTGGAAGTAGTGGACTTGTAGAGAACACGATATAGAGTACAAAATATTGTGTCCCATATTCTCTCTAAATGTCCGCGGGCGGTGCGTAAGGCATTTACAGTCCGCCACCCCAAACTACAGGAGCAAGTGCTGTATTCCCCAAACACTTGCTCCGTAGTTTGGGGCGGCGGACTGTAAATGGCCCGGCGTAGCCACACGTATCTTCAAGGGGGCGGCTTCTATTCAAATTAAGCGCGCCCCCGATTCTAAGTAACTGCGCATGCGCCGGGCTTAAAAAAGCCCAGTGCGCATGCTCCAGTTCTCGGCGGAAAACGTCAATGACGCCGACGTGTGCGTCATTGACGTAAAGTCGTATTCAAGAACGACTTAGGGAAACGACGTAAAAACACGACGCGGACCCGACGCTATCCGTAACATGGCCTACGTGGGACATGCGGAAACTTACTCCTCATATAGCAGGAGTAAGTTTCCGCTTACGCAAACGACGTTAGCGACGGGTACGCGACACGAAATCGTTCGGGAATCGGCGTAGCAGGCTCATTTGCATAAACAAATGAGACCTTCACGTAAATGCCATCTAGCGGCGGGCGGCGAATTACATTTAAGATCCGACAGTGTAAGTGACTTACACATGTCGGATCTTCAGCGTATCTATGCGAAAATGATTCTAAGAATCAGACGCATAGATACACTGGCCAAAAAAGAGAGATACGATGGAGTATCCTGAGATACTCCATCGTAACTTCTATGAGAATATGGCCCTGTATGATTACATGAATTTACACAGATAAAGGGCCAGATTCACGTAGCTCAGCAGATCTATAGATCCGCTCGTTCTACGTGAATTAAGATCCGCTCCCGCAAGTTTAGGAGGCAAGTGGCTAACTCACAAACCACTTACCTCCAAACTTGCGACGGCGGATCCTAAATCCCCCGGCGGGATTCAAATTTCGCGGCTAGGGGAGTGTACTATTTAAATCAGGCGCGTTCCCGCGCCGATTTAAATGCGCAGGCGCCGTCCGGGGAATTTCCCGGTGTGCATTGCTCCCACTGACGTCGCTAAGACGTCAGTGGTTGCGACGCTTACGTAAACGACGTCCGTCCGTATTCGAGAACGACTTACGCAAATGACGTTAAAAAATTTAAATTCGACGCGGGAACGCCGGCTATACTTAACATTGGCTGCGCCTGATAAAAGAAGGGGTAAGTATACGACGGAAAACTGCTACGGAAACGACGTAAGAACACTGCGACGGGTCCGCGTACGTTCGTGAATTTGCGTATCTCGCTGATTTACATATTATTTATCGTAAATCAGCGGGAACGCCCCCGGCGCCATTTTTAAATTGAAAAAAAGATCCGACAGTGTAACACAGTGTAACACTATCGGATCTCAGCCCTATCTATGCGTATGTGATTCTATGAATCAGGCGCATAGATAGGACCAGTGTAAGTCAGAGATACGATGGGGGATCAGGAGATATCAGGAGATAATACACCCGAGTATCTCTACGTGAATCTGGCCCTTATAGTTTATTTATTATAGCAGCAAATATTATAAGATGAATGAAGTAGGTGTAAAGGGGAAGCAGTGGATCTGCAGGGAACATCATCCTGAGTACAAAGCTCTTTATGTTGTATATGAATTTGCACATGGATCAGATTACTTCATTTATTGATAAACACCATAAGATGAATGAAGTAGGTGTAAAGTGGAAGCAGTAGATCTGCAGAGAATATTATTGGGGCCCCTAGCACTTTATATATGAATGTCTCCACATATTTTAGTGTATGTGTGATAATTGATGTGCGGCACACACAATAGGACAGCGCTGTGACACATAATGCTCTTCTAGGTGATAAAGGGAAGACTTACCTTTGTTACAGCCGCAGTCCGGTAGAAGTTATTTCTGGAGGTATTTGAGTTGTTACACATAGCGCAGGTTTTTTTCTATTTATATTGGGGACATAATTGCCCAAATCTGGGGATCAGGAGCCATTTCCACCCTTTACTCTCGGCTGGGGTTCTTTGTATCCATATAACAGATGTTCTACATGACTAAATCTCACATCAATTTTACTGCAAAATCAAAGGGGCCAAAATGTCTCCCCCCTCCCCTCCCCCGAGCAGTAATATATTTCTATCCCCCTTGGTGGGAGTGGAGATGACCCATCTATAAGGATATACAGTACATACACACCCAGCACAAGGCCGTGTTCACACTACGAGATGTTTCTGCAGTTTTCCTAAGAGCCACAAGATGGTGATCTCACCTCTACCCAGACAGGAAGTCTCTATGGAAGACAGGAAGTGATGTCAGATACAGGAAGTGATGTCAGATAATGAGAACAAAGCACATTCCTTAGGACGTAGTGAGGAGACACGTTGCTGGAGGTAATATGAAGATTAACCCCTTCAGGGGGATCAGTTGATGAATAATATATCTTGTTTCCAGAGCTGGCCATACATGGTTCAGTTTTATCATTCACCCAGCGGGATGAGTGACAAAAACTGAAGCGATTCCCTCATCTACACATAGGAGGGGGATGGGGGAATCCTCCCCGCTGCACTATTGTATTCTGACAATGGGGGGCGCTCCTCCGCTCTCAGAATACACAGATCAGTGATGAAGCTATTGGCTGCAGCCGCTGGTCGAGTGACTTTTATCCGGCAGTGACCACACATGGATGGAAATGTGACCGATCCCTGCTGAACCAGCTGAATTTCCCTGAAGTCAGGGCACAAATCCCAGGTCACCATGGTGACTAGAAATGGCGTCCTGGCCCCTGGGCTCTTGTCAGCCCATTCTCACTGTTGTACTGAATAATGTTTCTGCCTGAAACCCGGACACATTATTCAGACAGGAATGTGCCTCGGAGCGGGGCCAAGCGGGAGGGGGAGGGGGAGGACGCAACCCTTCTCCTGCATCCTGAAGGTCCTGGGGTGATCTACACTCTTTTCTGGTACCCCACGTGCCCCATTCTTCACCCTCTGCCCTTCCCCTGCACTCCATATCCTGCATGCTGCACCCTTTTCATGTATCCCATATGATGCAGTGACCTGCACCCCATGTCCTGTGTTATGTACCCTTCTCCTGCACCCCATGTCCTGTGTCATGTACCCTTCTCCTACACCCCATGTCCTGTGTCATGTACCCTTCTCCTACACCCCATGTCCTGTGTTATGTACCCTTCTCCTACACCCCATGTCCTGTGTTATGTACCCTTCTCCTGCACCCCATGTCCTGTGTCATGTACCCTTCTCCTACACCCCATGTCCTGTGTTATGTACCCTTCTCCTGCATCCCATGTGCTGTGTTATGTACCCTTCCCCTACACCCCATGTCCTGTGTTATGTACCCTTCCCCTACACCCCATGTCCTGTGTTATGTACCCTTCTCCTGCATTTCATGTCCTGTGTTATGTACCCTTCCCCTACACCCCATGTCCTGTGTTATGTACCCTTCCCCTACACTCCATGTCCTGTGTTATGTACCCTTCTCCTGTACCCCATGTCCTGTGTTATGTACCCTTCTCCTGCATCCCATGTCCTGTGTTATGTACCCTTCCCCTACACCCCATGTCCTGTGTTATGTACCCTTCTCCTGTACCCCATGTCCTGTGTTATGTACCCTTCTCCTGCATTTCATGTCCTGTGTTATGTACCCTTCTCCTGTACCCCATGTCCTGTGTTATGTACCCTTCTCCTGCATTTCATGTCCTGTGTTATGTACCCTTCTCCTGCATTTCATGTCCTGTGTTATGTACCCTTCTCCTGCACTCCATGTCCTGTGTTATGTACCCTTCTCCTGCACCCCATGTCCTGTGTTATGTACCCTTCCCCTACACCCCATGTCCTGTGTTATGTACCCTTCTCCTGCACCCCATGTCCTGTGTTATGTACCCTTCCCCTGCACCCCATGTCCTGTGTTATGTACCCTTCCCCTGCACCCCATGTCCTGTGTTATGTACCCTTCCCCTACACCCCATGTCCTGTGTTATGTACCCTTCTCCTGCATCCCATGTCCTGTGTTATGTACCCTTCCCCTACACCCCATGTCCTGTGTTATGTACCCTTCTCCTACACCCCATGTCCTGTGTTATGTACCCTTCTCCTACACCCCATGTCCTGTGTTATGTACCCTTCTCCTACACCCCATGTCCTGTGTTATGTACCCTTCCCCTACACCCCATGTCCTGTGTTATGTACCCTTCCCCTACACCCCATGTCCTGTGTTATGTACCCTTCCCCTACACCCCATGTCCTGTGTTATGTACCCTTCCCCTACACCCCATGTCCTGTGTTATGTACCCTTCCCCTACACCCCATGTCCTGTGTTATGTACTCTTCCCCTACACCCCATGTCCTGTGTTATGTACCCTTCCCCCACACCCCATGTCCTGTGTTATGTACCCTTCCCCTACACCCCATTTCCTGTGTTATGTACCCTTCTCCTACACCCCATGTCCTGTGTTATGTACCCTTCCCCTGCACCCCATGTCCTGTGTTATGTACCCTTCCCCTACACCCCATGTCCTGTGTTATGTACCCTTCTCCTGCATCCCATGTGCTGTGTTATGTACCCTTCCCCTACACCCCATGTCCTGTGTTATGTACCCTTCCCCTACACCCCATGTCCTGTGTTATGTACCCTTCCCCTATACCCCATGTCCTGTGTTACGTACCCTTCCCCTACACCCCATGTCCTGTGTTATGTACCCTTCTCCTACACCCCATGTCCTGTGTTATGTACCCTTCCCCTACACCCCATGTCCTGTGTTATGTACCCTTCCCCTACACCCCATGTCCTGCATTCTGTACAATGTACCCTTCCCCTACACCCCATGTCCTGTGTCATGTACCCTTCTCCTGCATTTCATGTCCTGTGTTATGTACCCTTCCCCTACACCCCATGTCCTGTGTTATGTACCCTTCCCCTACACCCCATGTCCTGTGTTATGTACCCTTCCCCTACACCCCATGTCCTGTGTTATGTACCCTTCCCCTACACCCCATGTCCTGTGTTATGTACCCTTCCCCTGCACCCCATGTCCTGTGTTATGTACCCTTCTCCTACACCCCATGTCCTGTGTTATGTACCCTTCTCCTACACCCCATGTCCTGTGTCATGTACCCTTCCCCTACACCCCATGTCCTGTGTTATGTACCCTTCTCCTACACCCCATGTCCTGTGTTATGTACCCTTCTCCTACACCCCATGTCCTGTGTTATGTACCCTTCCCCTACACCCCATGTCCTGTGTTATGTACCCTTCCCCTACACCCCATGTCCTGTGTTATGTACCCTTCTCCTGTACCCCATGTCCTGTGTTATGTACCCTTCTCCTGCACCCCATGTCCTGTGTTATGTACCCTTCTCCTACACCCCATGTCCTGTGTTATGTACCCTTCCCCTACACCCCATGTCCTGTGTTATGTACCCTTCCCCTACACCCCATGTCCTGTGTTATGTACCCTTCCCCTACACCCCATGTCCTGTGTTATGTACCCTTCCCCTTACACCCCATGTCCTGTGTTATGTACCCTTCTCCTACACCCCATGTCCTGTGTTATGTACCCTTCTCCTACACCCCATGTCCTGTGTTATGTACCCTTCCCCTACACCCCATGTCCTGTGTTATGTACCCTTCCCCTACACCCCATGTCCTGTGTTATGTACCCTTCTCCTGCATCCCATGTGCTGCAGTGACCTACACCCTTCTCTTGTACACTGCACCCCATGTCCTCCATTCTGCACAATGTACCCTTTCCCTGCACCCCATGTCCTCCATTCTGTACAATGTACCCTTTCCCTGCACCCCATGTCCTCCATTCTGCACAATGTACCCTTTCCCTGCACCCCATGTCCTCCATTCTGTACAATGTACCCTTTCCCTGCACCCCATGTCCTCCATTCTGCACAATGTACCCTTTCCCTGCACCCCATGTCTTCCATTCTGCACAATGTACCCTTTCCCTGCACCCCATGTCCTCCATTCTGCACAATGTACCCTTTCCCTGCACCCCATGTCCTCCATTCTGCACAATGTACCCTTTCCCTGCACCCCATGTCCTCCATTCTGCACAATGTACCCTTTCCCTGCACCCCATGTCCTCCATTCTGTACAATGTACCCTTTCCCTGCACCCCATGTCCTCCATTCTGTACAATGTACCCTTTCCCTGCACCCCATGTCCTCCATTCTGCACAATGTACCCTTTCCCTGCACCCCATGTCCTCCATTCTGTACAATGTACCCTTTCCCTGCCGCCCATGTCCTCCATTCTGTACAATGTACCCTTTCCCTGCACCCCATGTGCTCCATTCTGCACAATGTACCCTTCCCCCTGCACCCCATGTCCTCCATTCTGCACAATGTACCCTTCCCCTGCACCCCATGTCCTCCATTCTGCACCTTGCACCCTAAGTCCTGTGTCCTGCATTCTGCACCCTACACCCCATGTCCTGCATTCTGCACACAGCACAACATGTCCTGCACCTTGCACCCCATGTCCTGCATTCTACACCCCATGTCCTGCATTCTACACCCCATGTCCTGCTTTCTGCACCCTACAACCCCATGTCCTGCCTTCTGAACCCTACAACCCCATGTCCTGCATTCTGCACCTTGCACCCCATGTCCTGCACCTTGCACCCCATGTCCTGCCTTCTTCACCCTACACCCCATGTCCTGCCTTCTACACCCCATGTCCTGCCTTCTACACCCCATGTCCTGCCTTCTACACCCCATGTCCTGCCTTCTACACCCCATGTCCTGCCTTCTACACCCCATGTCCTGCCTTCTGCACCCCATGTCCTGCCTTCTGCACCCCATGTCCTGCCTTCTGCACCCTACAACCCCATGTCCTGCCTTCTGCACCCTACACCCCCATGTCCTGCATTCTGCACCCTACACCCCCATGTCCTGCATTCTGCACCCTACACCCCCATGTCCTGCACCCTACACCCCATGTCCTGCATTCTGCACCCTACACCCCATGTCCTGCACCCTACACCCCATGTCCTGCATTCTGCACCCTACACCCCATGTCCTACATTGTGCACCCTGCACCCCATGTCCTGCCTTTGCATCCCATGTCCTGCATTCTGCACGCTGCACCACATGTCCTGCATTCTGCACACAGCACAACATGTCCTGCACCATAAGTCCTGTGTTCTGCACCTCACAAATTACTTGCCCTGCCCCAGGCCCCGATGACCCACACTTCCCTTTAAAAAAAATGTCCTAACTTTTTAGCTGGCTCCTAGATTCAAAGCAAATTTGTCAAGCCCCGCCTTAAGTGACTTCCTCCCCTCCCCCTCATCTCCTTCATTATGTAAGTCATGCTGAGATGATCTCCCATTGGCTGAGCAATATTCTCATTTGTCTCTGAGCTCCTTCTTGCTATTCCTCGTCCTGCCTGTTGTTTCCTTGGATTGGTTTTCTGTGTAGTGACCCCGGCTTCATCTCTTGGATGCGCTCGTCTGTTGCTTGTCCTGACCTTTATCCTGATTCCTGGATCTCCTCCTCATCTCTCCTCCATATCCTCTTACACAGATTTTCTTACACAGCTTTTCTCCACACCTGCAGTGACCCTGGGGGGTGGAAACTTGGCCCCAGCACACAGCAAAGTCCATCCTCACCATTAGGAGCTCTGGAGAAAATTGTCTGGTGTGTACACTCTGTTCCTCCGCCCGTCACCTGATCACACGAGGGCATTACATTCATAGATTTCTGTATAGTAAAGGTCAAAGTTCACTCGTTTATTAGAGGTACGACACACCCAGGAACGACGATTTGGTTTGCACAGGAGCCTCATATAGAGGGCCCCTCAAATCTCCCCATCCAAATGTTCCTCCATCCAAAGTCAGAGAATCCTATGACATCACACTGACCTCACAGCTCCTCCTCCTAATGTCCCTCCATCCAGAGTCAGAGAATCCTATGACATCACACTGACCTCACAGCTCCTCCTCCTAATGTCTATCTATCTGGCTTTTTTTTCTGATGCTCTTAGGATGTGGGCGGAGCCTTGGCATCCTCACTTGCAAAGTAGGACTGTTGGTCATGCATTGTATGTAATGATATCAGAATACCTGAAACAAGCTTTTATCCTGCATAGTGTGGGGGTCCTGTGTGGGTAAATTATATCTCAGACTGAAGTGGGGCTTTAATAAAAAAGGAGACCTGATTGGTGAGGTGAGGAGGATTCTGGGAATGTCATTTTACTATATGTGTTCAGATCTAGAGTTTTCCTCCTGTGAAGTCTGGAGATCCTATGATAATCACATTGCCTCCACCTCCCTCCCTGAAAGAATAGAGAAATACAAAGAAGATTCTAGAAGTCACCAGAGAGATCATCAAACTGCTGACAGGAGACCTGAGCGGTGCCGGGAAGGACGTCATGATGGACAATCAGCCGCCCCTCACATCACCGGGTAAGAGGAGACTTTATTGTAAAGGAGAGAGCAGTACGGAGGCTCCACCTAGATCCCCCATCATCTGATAAACACATAGAAACAATGTATTCAGTCAGTGTGTGTGTTTCCTACAGATGGATCCAGTAATGGGAACCCACCAGAGAGATATCCCCATCCTCTGTATTCCCGGGATTCCACACAGGAAGGTCACACCATCCCCCACCATCATCAGGTAGATGAGGAACAATCACTGATAGTATCATTAGGATCTGTACATTATCTGCATTGTTACCATTGATGTCATTTTTATTCTATATTCAGAGTGGAGACCTGAGAGATCCTAAAGTTGAGGTTAAAGAAGAGATAAAGGAGGAGGATGATGAGGATGGGGTGAAGAGTGGAAACCTCGGGGATGATAATATTGATGTTAAAGAAGAGTATAAAAAGGAGGATGAGGAGTATGGAGTGATGGAGGAGTTTTCAGAAGGACACAAGGTTATGATGGAGCCACCTAATACCAGGAACCCACCAGAGAGATGTCCCCGTCCTCTGTATTCCCGGGATTCCACACAGGAAGGTCACACCATCCCTCCTTATTTAAAGGTTGGTGGGATGGATCATCTAGAACATGAACTTGAGGAGACAGGGGGGATTATCTACTAAAGGTAAATCCACTGTGCATTTGGAGGTGCAGTCGCTGTAGATCTGACGGGATCATGGAAGGAAATGAAAAAAAATGCATTTCTCTTATCGTCCATGGACGGACACAGCTCCTTAAATCTTGACAAGTGGGTTATGTTCCCTGTTTACAGGAGAGGACTAGGCAGAAACATGTTAAATAGTTAAATACATGTTACATTAACAGAGTTGAACAGCCCTGCCCAGAGGGCGGTCCCTCCAGACATGACCCTCCTCACTGCAGCCTCAGTTTCGTTCTGCCTAGCAAGGAGAAGGACGTATGGCTCCCTTTGGGCCCAGCGCCCTGAGGAGAAATTTTATTTTACTTTTTCTTGAAGAATCTTTTTTAAACTGTCGGCTGAGAGACAGGCTGGATAATATAGATCCTTGTAGTCTACTCAGTCCGACCAGCAAGCATGGGCACACCTTTGCAAAGAGGCTTGGTCTGCCGCGCCATACCCCATGACTCCTGGGGGGCCAGTGAGATTTGTTCCGAGGTCCACATATGACTGGGCTGTGGTGTTGTCTCACTCACAGTGGACCGGGCCAACAGCTACCTCCATTTCGGTTGTAGTTCTGTCAGGAATGCGTCAGCGAGTCCTCGCTTGGACGGGTAAGTACAGTCCCTCCTGCTTTGGTGGGTTGGTACGGATGGGCATTCCTGGGGTTCGGGGGTCCCTTCTCCTCCCTTGCCTGCTCCATTCCCTTGCTGCATTGCTTGGGTTTTCAGCTAGGAGCTCGCACTTATCCTAACTTTGTTGGGACAGCGAGGCTTTGCAGCTCCTGTCTCCGACCTAGTGGATGGGTTATTCCCATTCAGACCCTCCGAAGATTTGGGTGGGTGTTAAACGTTTAGGCCAGAAGGTGTAGCTCAGTGGCAGCAAGCCTGCCCTCCATGTGTGCGACCCAGGGTTCAAATCCTGGGCATGCTAGGTTCCGACTCAGCGTTGGAGTATCTAGTGTTGATCCAGACTCCTCGGTGGCAAATTTCCGTCTTACCCTGGAGAAAATGCAGACTCTTCAGTCTGCGGTGAAGGTATTGGCATCACGCAATCGGTCTTCTCTCCGGGCGCCTGCTGCTTCGGGGCCTGTGGATAGCCTCCTTCAAGGCGGTATTGTATGCTCAGTTCCACACCTTGGTTTTCCAGGGGAAATACTATCCAGGTGGTAAAAATCTCTTGTCTCTGAAATCATCAGATTCCTGTGCGCCACCTATTCGGAAGTCTCTCTGAGTTGGTGACGGAGATCCCCGACTCTTCGGTCCGGGAAGTTGTTTCTTCCTTCCAGTGGTCGGTGTTTACGACGGATGCCAGTTCACGGGTTGTGAACCTGGGGGGTTCACAAAACTGGGGGGTCCAGTCGGCCCTGAGTCGCTGGACTTGCGTGGACCTACGGCCACACCTCCCTGAATGTGTCTGGTCTCGGTAGCTACCCAGGGTCGAGCCTGGCTAGTGCCTGGTGGGAGACCACCTGGGAATACCAGGTGCTGTCTACTGTTCATTGTCCTACTATTTTAGGCGATCAGGCTATGCTTCTCCTTGTGGTCGACCGATCTGGTTTCAGCCGGATAACGCCGCGGCCGTGGCTTCGGTCTGCCATCAGATATGCCAGCAGGCGGACTACTGGAGCCACCAGATGCTGGACCAGGGCGACTGGTCTTTGTGCTTGGGGTGTTTCAGCTCCCTTGCAGGAGGTGAGCCTCACAGGGCATGGATCTCCTGGCTGCTCGTCTACGCCACAAGGGTGTCAAAGTTAGTGGCCAGGTCTAGTGATCTGGTACAGATGCGTCAGTCGCGCTAGTGGCCCTGTGGGGTCTGTATCGGTGATTGTTTGCCGTTCCTCCATGGTAGTTGCTTCCTCAGCCGCTCCACAGAGTGGAGGCTGAGGAGATCCCGATGATTCTAATCGCTCCAGATTGACCTCGGTAGGAGGTTCCTCTGTCTCAAGGTCCCATACTTCCTCCTGTTGTACAGTCACTGACTTGCTCAACATGGTTATTGGAAGCCAGACTTTAGGTGACCGGGGTCTGTCTGACTCGGTCATCTCAACAGGGCACCGTAGTCTTCTTCCGGAGGATCTACCGTCGCACCTCTCTTGGTGCGAAGGGATGGAGTGATCTCCACGGACGTACTCGGTGTCCAGGGTCCTGCTGTTTTTTTAAAGCTTGGAGTGGATCTAAAAATTGCTTAAAGCACCGTTTGGGGGCAGATTTCAGCCTTGGCTGTGGTCTTTCAGTGGCCTTTTTGCGGCCCGTTCCCTGGTGGGTCCCCTTTTTTTGTGTGCAGGGGGTTTGTCATATACTTTCCCCTCTTGGCCCATCTCTTCCCCCATGAGTTTTGACTTCAGGAACCTTCCTTTTGGAAACATCAGAGAGATTCTCTCTTAACACTATCTCAGAAGGTGGCCCCTTTAGTGGCCTTTACCTCTGTTAGAGGGGTTTCTGAGTTGGTGGTCTTGTCTTGCAAGCCGCTATGCTTGATCCTCCATAAGGATTAGGTGATGGTGCGCCTGTCACCTTCCCTTCTTCCAAAGGAGGTTTCGGCCTTTCATACTTTAGGCGTGGTACGCGCTTTGCGGGTATACCAGCCTACTACGGCTCCGTTTCAGAGCCTCTGACTCTCTTTTGTGTCGGTGTCTGGTCCACAAAAGGGCCTGGCGGTCTCGTCGACCACCATTTCTCGGTGGATCAGGCAGGCTGTCATACAGGCCTATGCTCCTAAGGGGCGGGCCCCCCTTTCCGGTCATGGCACTTTCGACCAGGGCAATTGGTGCTTCCTGGGTTTTTTTTTCCGACATCATGCGTCGGTCTCACAGGTGTGCGAGGCGGCGATTTGCTCGTCCGTTCACGCTTTTTCTAGAATTTACATGGTTGCTGTGAGTGCATCTTATGATTTTTTTTCAGCCGCTAGTTTTTGAAGGCGGCTGTTTAAAGTTGCACCTCCTCCCCTGTTAAAAAAAAAAAAAAGTTGCACCTCCTCCGTTGAGGAGCTCTGCTTGTTTTGGGGTGAAGTTAAAATTGGTTTTACTGATAGATTTCCCACCCCTCGTTTTTTGACAATGCTTGGGGACGTCCCACTTGTCAAGATTTAAGGAGCTGTGTCCGTCCATGGACGATAAGAGAAAATAGGATTTTTTGTACTCACCGTAAAATCCTTTTCTCTGTCGTCCATGGACGGACACAGCACCCACCTCTCCTTTTTAGGTTTGTACTGCTTGTTACGAACTAAGGCTGCAGTGAGGAGGGTCATGTCTGGAGGGACCGCCTCCTGGGCGGGGCTGTTCAACTCTGTTAATGCAACATGTATTTAACTATTTAACATGTTTCTGCCTAGTCCTCTCCTGTAAACAGGGAACATAACCCACTTGTCAAGATTTAAGGAGCTGTGTCCGTCCATGGACTCCAGAGAAAAGGATTTTACGGTGAGTACAAAAAATCCTATTTTTTGCTTGTATATGATTGAATGATAAAAATCAGCAGAGCTTCCCCTCATTTCAGATCTTCCCCTCAGATCTACAGCGACTGCACGTCCAAGTATACTTGTAGTGTAGTGGATTTGCCTTTCGTAAATCAACACCAATGTGTGGATTTTCTAGATGTGATGTCACAATAATAAAGATGATATCTTACAGATGATATTCTCTCTCATTCTCTTGGTTTAGAGTGGAGATCCAATCGATATAGAATTTGAGGTGAAATCAGAAGAAGAAGAGACGTATGTGAGGGATGATCAGCAGTCTATGGAGGAGGATGGAATAACGGGGACATTTATAGAGGAGGACACTCCTACAGAGATCAGCACAGGTGGGTCATTAACACTAAATCCATTCCTCCACCCATACTGCTCACTGATTGGTCCAGAGTAGGGCGGGGACTGGGTGATATCAGCCTGTAATCCCCTGGTCACTTTCCTGAGCTGTGTTCCCCGTCCTGTATTCCTGTATTTCTCTCGGATAATCTTCCTTCTCTGTGCTGCAGACACAATTTATGTCTCTAGACTGGATTTATGGAGATTCTGGGGTTCAGCTGGCAGCAAAATGTTGATTTTCACCATAGATGTTACTAGACAGCTGGGGAATATACAGTGGGATTTTGGTTTAACGAGTAACGCGGTTAACAATCATTTTGAGGGGGCGTGGCTGGATGGTGAAGAGAGCAGTCGCATGGACACACTGCTCCGGCTCTCAACCGACATCCTTACCTTATCCTGGGTCCGTTTTCCTCGCCAAAGGCACCGATCTGTTCCCCAAGGAGGTGGGCATCTGGCAGGCTGAAATGGTAAAATACGGGCCGCCCTGTCCCCCATCCGTGGTGGAGCAACTGACACTGTTCAAGACTCAAGATGGTGCCGGGACACATGCAGGGCAGACAGACACGCTGCAGGCCTCCTCCTCTGCTGACAAGAACCATGCCACAGAGGTGAGTGCTTCTATTCCTGCCCTCTCGCTCTCAAGCAGACCCCCTGCTGTCCCAAGACTCCCAGCAATTCACTGTGACTGGCCTGTCTGTGGATTCTCCAACTTCTGCGGAACCTACTCTGTCCACCATTATGCTAGCTATCAAGGACTGTAAGGCCTCCCTTTCTACTCAGATCACATCTATTCACATGGACTTTCACTAAAACAGGATGTCCAGAACCTCCGTGATAGAACCGGAGAGGCAGAAAAACGGATTCGCTCCCTGGAGGACACTGTCAATCCTCTATCAGTTAATGTGCGGGATGTCACTAGCGAGATGGCGTCACTCCGCACCAAAATCGACGATTTGGAAAATCATTCTCGCAGGAACAACCTCAGATTTGTAGGGTTCCCATAAAGGGCTGAGGGCCCTCATCCTGAAAAAAATCTTTATTCCTGGTTGCGGGATATTTTTGGTACAGATGCGCCCTCATTCTCCCATGTCATTGAACGCTCGCATCGCACCCCAACCCCTGAGGGTGCCCCACCACTTTCTATTATTGCTCGCATCTAGGGCTGCACGATTCTGGGAAAAATGAGAATCGCGATTCTTTTGCATAAAATAAAGATCACGATTCTAAAAAAAAATTTTAATTTAAAGTGGTAGTAAGCCCTGTTCTTGGTTTTTATTTTTTATTTTTTTTAAACCTACCTGAAAGCCATAATGAGCTAGTATGCACCGCATACTAGTTCATTATGAAATACTTACCTTGGAACGAGTCGTAGGGAACTTACCTGGTCCACGCCAAGGGAGATGTCATCTTGCCTCGGCGTGTCTTCCGGGTATCGCCGCTCCAGCGCTGTGAGTGGCTGGAGTGTCGATGTGGTCACGCACGGGAGACTTCTTGCCGGCAAGGTCTGGCGGCTGCCGGGCCTTTAGCCGAGGATCCCCGCTGCGCATGTGCCGATGCAGTCAGCAGCGCATTGCGAGGGGAATATCTCCTAAACCGTTCAGGTCACATTAGCAAGCATGTGAGGTTTGCTGCGGCTTTTAAAATGTAACATGGAAACAGCCTGTCAGATTTTCATATACTGTATTTAAGCACATAAGCTCTGTTTTGTGTTGAAAAATAACTGTGAAAGTTATTACTCTGTTGGGTGTAACAAGATGTCCGCTTGCCCCTCTTCTAACTAACAATACTGTACAGGCATGTGGGGTGGAGCAAGATGGCGGTGACGAAACTTCACTTCCTGACGAGACAGCCGCCGCCGGGTGTACCAAGATGGCCGTGCTCCGGAGCTAGGCCAAAGCCGGGGACTTTCCTATGGTCGCACCCGAAAATCGCGGGTCATCCGGCCTGGAGATCGTCGGGGTGGGTGAATCGAGATCGCGATTAATTTACGATTAATCGTGCAGCTCTACTCGCATCCTCAACTTCCAGGATGAAGTCACCATCTTGCACCTAGCTAGGGAGAAAGGCCCCCTCAAATTTAATCGGAACACCATCTCTGTCTATCCTGACTTTTCTGCCGAAGTTGAAAACTAGAGAATCTCCTTTTCTGCAGTGAAATCTCACCTGCGCACGGAAGGTCTGTCCTATGCCATGCTCTTCCCTGCCAAACTGCACATCATTTATGATGGTAAGTAGTGTTGCTCAAGAATATTCGTATTGCGAAAATTCGTTACGAATATTGCATCTTCGAGTATTCGCGAATAACTCGAATATAGCGGTCAAAATTCGCTGTTACGAATATTTGTATTTTTTCAAATTTATTTTTAAAACAGATCACATCCTAGAGATCTCCATCGACGTCTAAAAGCATTGCTGGTATGATTAGAGACCCTGGGCCGAGTAGCTGAAGCGATCATTTTATGTTGACGAATATTCGCTTTCGCGAATATTCGTATTACGAATATTCGCAAATACTTTCTCCGCCCTTCTTTTGCATCAGAGCCAATCAGAGTTCTCCTACCACAGTTGTCAGAGGTTAGCAACCTCCATAGCAACCAATAGGAACCTGCCTGCACGACCATTATATAAGATCACTCCCAGCAGTATTTCAGTGCAGATTCACAAGGTGGCTAGAGAGAGTGGAGTGTTTCTGTGCGATCTTACAGCTTAGAGCATTGTGCTTCCTATAGTGCTTTCAGTTCTGAGTTTCCTGCTTCTATAACCAACTGCTTTTTTCAAAGCAAAAGACCCAACAGCTTTTCTAAAAGCTCAGATTTGTGTTGTTTTGTCCAGGTTAGTGTAGCTTAGTGTTAGATAGATTTCTGTGTAGTTAGTGTAAGTGTACATTTCTTTAAGGTAGCTTAGTTTAGTGTGTGTTTAGTCTCTGTGTTTTGTGTATAAAAAAAAAAATAATAATAATTAGCTTTAGTTTAGTCATATAAGTTTGTGTAAGTAGTTAGTGTTTGTTTAGTGCATATTAGTTTATTATTTGTAGTCCTCGTCTTTGTCCTTGTCAGTCAGTGTAAATAAACAAAAAAAAATTTAGCTTTAGTTTAGTCATATAAGTTTGTGTAAGTAGAGTTAGTGTTTAGTGCATATTAGTTTAGTATTTGTAGTCCTCGTCCTTGTCTGCGTCCTTCAGTCTAAAAAAAAAAAATAAAAACCCCAAAAAAAGTTTTAGCTGTAGTATTTTAGTTCCTGTTTAGTAGCTGTCCGTGTCGTAGTCTACGTCTTTGTCCGTGTAAAAAAAAAAAAAAAAGTTTTAGGTGTAGTAGTTTTATTCTAGTTTAGTAGCTGTCTGCGTCTTTGTCTGCGTGCCTGTCTTGCTAAAAAAACAAAACACTACTTTCTCACATTTCCCCCCCCCCCCCCCAATAAAGTTTACCCCCCCCACCCCCACATCAGCAAGTATGAGCAGCATACGTGGCCGTGGCAGCAGGGGTAGGGGAGTTACTCCCAGTGCTGGGTCGCTGCCAGCACGGGGTACCTCTCGCGCCCCTACTAGTGGTAGAGGATCAGGTGGAAGGGGAGTCCGCCTCATCCGCGATTTTTTTCCCTCGGGCAGCCGCCCGATATTGCCTTCTCAGGCTCCAGTAGTGTTGGAGTATATGGGGCACAGCAGTGCCACTGAGTCGTCAGTCCCGACTCCCAGTAGCACCACCAGTACACCGGTGCCTTTAGGACCCGCCCCCAGCCCCCAAGAGTCCAGCCTCTTACTGTTTGACAGCGACAGTGAGAGGGATATCTTGGGGGGATGCCATGCATCAGGCAGACATCCAGTTCTGTCCTGATGGTCAGGACCTTTTGGAAGGGATGATGGAGGAGGAGGATGGGGTACCTGCTGTCAGTATCCCAGAGACACCCCTTCCAAGTGGTGCTGGTGTTTTTGGGCAGGAAACACCCCCACCTAGTCAGACCCAGGCGTCGGTGAGGGGACAGCGGAGCCAGGCTAGCGGCTCCATGTCAGCTGTTTCCCTCAGCCCACCACATTTCAGCCCTGGGTCTGACATATCTGGGGGCGAAGAGGAGGGTGACCCAACATGGGTGCCACCTCCCTTGTCGGTTCACAGCAGCAGTGACGACAAGGAAGGTAGGCACCCTGGGGAAACGGTGCGCCAGGTCACCAGGGAGACCAGCGTCAGGGTCTCCACTGGTGATGGCAGCAGGAGGTGTCGGCAGCAGCAGGCAGCTCCACCTGTGCGCACCGAGTCCCAGCAGGTGCAAGTCAGCGTCACCCCATCTGACAGGAGGGCGGCGCTGAAGTCACCTGTCTGGGCCTACTTCACCCTGGTAGCAGATAACCAGACCATAGCCATCTGCCATATCTGTCGTGCCAGGGTGAAGAGAGGGAAGTGCTTGGCTCGGCTGGGTACCACAGCTCTGAACCAGCATCTGCGAGTCAACCACTGGCGGGAGTATGACCAGATGAAGCGTGGTGGTGGTAGCAGCGGCACCACCACAAGTGTGCAGGGTACAGCAGCCCCTGCCACAGCTTCATCTGTTCCCAGCAGGTCATGCCCCCCCTGCTCCCTCTAGTAGAGGTACTGGTACCGGCAGCCAGACCTCTACTTCCACAGCACCCTCCTCTTCTGTGTCCTGCACTGCCGTCCGGCGCCAGGCGTCGCTTTCCGACGCCTTCGAACGCACCACTCCCTTCCCCCCTGGAGACCGACGTGTGCGTTCCCTCAATGGGCTCCTGGCAAGGGTTATTGCCCAACATCTGCTTCCCTTCAACATTGTTGACTGCAACCCCTTCAGGCAGATGTTGGAGCAGGCCCAACCCCAATGGCGTGTCCCCAGCCGCCATTTCTTTGCCAGGACTGGTGTCCCTGCCCTACACCAGCACATTGTGCAGAATGTAACCCTGTCGCTGGATCACGCTGTCAGCGACAGGGTGCATCTCACAATGGATGGCTGGACCAGCAAGCATGGGCAGGGCCGGTACATCAGCTTGACGGCCCATTGGGTTTCCCTCCGAGAAGCCGGGGAGGGATCGGCGGCATCAGATTTTGTGGTGCCGCCCCGGGGTGTCCAGGGGAGAACTGCTGGTCTCCCTCAAGCCACTGTCTCCGCAGCTGCTGAGCCTCCCAGCAAGCGCCCCCGTAGCTTGCTGGGAGGCGCCCCCGTAGCTACTATGGTTGTCTGTGACAACGGCAGCAACCTACTCTCCGCCCTCCAGGCTGGCAGTCTGACCCACGTGCCCTGTCTGGCACATGTCCTCAACCTTGTGGTGCAGAAGTTCCTGCGCACCTATCCCGGGTTGAGTGACATTGTGCTAAGGGTACGTATGATTGCCAGCCACTTCAGGCGCTCCCCAACCGCTACCGCGTCCCTGTCCAAGTTGCAGTGGGACAACAGCCTGCCCCTTCACAGGCTGATTGTGGACAGTGTGACGCGGTGGAACTCCACCCTCCACATGCTGGAGAGGTTGTGGGAGCAGCGAAGGGCGGTGAAGGAATACCTGCTGGAGCAAGGCACTGCCGGGCCATCACAAACACTCCCGTACATCACCAGTGCGGAGTGGGGGCAGATACACCAGGTCTGCCATGTGTTGGCCCCTTTCGAGCAGGCGACCAAGATGGTCAGCAGGGAGCATGTCGGCCTCAATGACGTGCTCCCTATAGTGTTCCTGCTGGGCAGGGCACTAGATCGCCTGCTCGAAGCTGGGGAGAGTGCCTTGGTGGAGCAGGAGGAGGCAACACTGCCCCACCAAGACCAGGCCCAGGACGACGAGGAGGAGGAGGAGGAGGATGATGATGAGGAGGTTACTGGTGACGTCCTGGAGTCAGGGCCTGGTCAGGAGGGAGAGCCGGTGTTGGGGGCACCGATAGTCCGGGGGTTGGGCATCTCTGAGCGCGAGCAGCAGCGCCTCCAGCATGAAGAGTCAGACGTCATGGACCCGGGCAGCCATGAGGAGTCACAGCGGGCTGTGCTCTTCCCCATGGCTGCCCACATGCTGAGATGCCTCAGGAGGGACCCCCGGGTTAAGACTATCAAGGAGAGGGATGAATTTTGGATGGCCACCCTTTTAGATCCAAGATGCAAGGGGAAACTGGAGCAGTTCCTCCCAGCCAGCCGGAGGCAGCACCGGATGGAGGAACTGCAGGCACACATAGTCAGCCGGTTGGAGCAGGCAACTCCCCGGCCTCCAGTTGTCCCCCCTCATCTCACCCAGCAGGTGGCTGCACCCAGCAGCAGCAGCCGAGCAGGGGACCTAATTGGTGAGATGAGGATGTTCTTCCAATCTGAGCGACCCAGTACCAGCAGCAGCAGTCACCACCAGCGGCTGGCCCGCATGGTGGCAGACTACATGGGGTCCGTCGGTGCTTCTGACAGTATGAGCACCGACGACCCCATGGAGTACTGGGTTGCCAGATTGGACACCTGCTGCGAGCTCGCTCAGTATGCGCTGGAGTTATTCTCTTGCCCCCCCTTCAGTGTACTATCTGAGCGGACATTCAGCGCGGCAGGTGGGGTGGTCACGGACAAGAGGACCCTTGGCTCTCCCTCCACCAAATCCGTTGTTTTTTTAACTTTTTAATTATTTATGTATTTATTTATTTATGAATTTATTTATTACATAATCATGTTCTAATAGCTTGATATAGTAATTTGATGATACATTTATTTATTTTATAATCATGTTCTAATAGCCTGATATAGTAATTTGATGAGGAATTTATTCATTTTATAATCATGGTTTAATGGCTTGATATAGTAAATTGATGATAGATTTATTTTATAATCATGGTTTAATTTATATATTATATCTAATCATGAAATTAAGGGAAAAAATCAGTACATTTGATTATAATTATTTATCGATTTATTTCACTGTTTAATAAATTCCCCTGAAATCCACACCATTATGTAAGAAAGATAAAACTATAATCATGAACCTTTCAGGACCTCACCATATATACTGGTGCATGACTGAGGTATTATAATAATATATATAACATATACAGATATATATATATATATATATTATGAGGATTTTTTTTTGACAAGTGATTAGATTGTCTTTTTTTTTATTACACATTAATACTGCAATGATTTTTCCATTATGAGTAAAGCTATTTTTTTTTACTCTGGACTGAATCATACAAATCCGTTAATGGCACTTTCAAACTGTCGGCCTTTGCTACCAACATCTCACTGTTTTTTTACCTTATGGGGTCAGACGCCACTCCGCTAGAGCTCTTGTCTTGCCGACTTGAGCAACAAACCCAAACGGAGTGGGACAGTGGAGACGGTGTTTTTCAATCCATCATACGGCCTGTTGCAAAACGGTGCCCACCGTCCTCCCCTGTTAGAGCTGACCCTATGCAGGACATAAACAACTCACCTAATTCTATCCAAACATTTGGAGACTTCTATTTTGTGTCTGTGAGTGAGAAGTTTAAAGGCCGATATCAACATACTTTCAACCTTAATAGAAATTATCATTGCAGTAATTTTTTTTTTTTATGAAATTCTAATCTTTATTAAGTTTCCTTATATTGTTATATCAATTAAATATATTATTACAATACCACAGTCATGCACCAGTATCACTGGTGATGTTTTTGACAGTAATTTTGTTTTATTAGGCATTCCCAATAACTGTTTTAATAAGCACTTTGCACTTTGATTTATTTACCTTTGAAAATCATAGTGGGCAGGTAGTGTTAAGGGCATAAATATTTCCATGCTGTGTCATTAAGCCACTATAAGGAGTCCTGATGCTGCTGCCACATTATTTTGAAAAGTAATTGCTCATCATGAATTTAAAAAGTCACGTATATCATAGAAATAACGTTAATCAAACTTTTAAATTATGAGGCACTATGGTATAGTCAGGCTACAGCTACTTAAAGCGGTGGTTCACCCTTAGAGGGCACTTTTCCCCCTTAGATTCCTGCTCGTTTTTACTAGGGGAATCGGCTATTTATTTTAAAATATGTGCAGTACTTACCCGTTTACGAGATGCATCCTCTCCGTCGCTTCCGGGTATGGGCTTCGGGAATGGGCGTTCCTTCTTGATTGACAGTCTTCCGAGAGGCTTCCGACGGTCGCATCCATCGCGTCACGATTTTCCGAAAGAAGCCAAACGTCGGTGCGCAGGCGCAGTATAGAGCCGCACCGACGTTCGGCTTCTTTCGGCTACGAGTGACGCGATGGATGCGACCGTCGGAAGCCTCTCGGAAGGCTGTCAATCAAGAAGGAACGCCCGCTCCCGAAGACCCATACCCGGAAGCGACGGAAGAAGATGCAGCTCGAAAACGGGTAAGTACTGCTCATATTTTAATACAAATAGCCGATTCCCCTAGACTGAACGAGCAGGAAGCTAAGGGGAGAAAGAAAAAAAATTTATAAATGGGTGAACTCCCGCTTTAAGGCCTGTGTCATTCTGCTTTTCAAATTTAATCACCATGCTACTGCAACTTCAAGCTTTTGTAATTTTGCCACCATATGGGCTCCTACTGCTAATGCCAAAAGGCTGAGTGATTATGTACCGATATATTACTCATACTGCTGCTGTCACCTTTTGTCCGAGTGATTTGCCACTTTCTATTACTACTGCTGCTGCTGATGGCACCTCTTGCCCGAGCTATTTGCCATTTTTATTACTCTTACCGCTGCTGCTGATGGCACCTCTTGCCCGAGTGATTTGCCATTTTTATTACTCTTACCGCTGCTGCTGATGGCACCTCTTGCCCGAGTGATTTGCCATTTTTATTACTCTTACCGCTGCTGCTGATGGCACCTCTTGCCCGAGTGATTTGCCATTTTTATTACTCTTACCGCTGCTGCTGCTGCTGATGGCACCTCTTGCCCGAGTGATTTGCCATTTTTATTACTCTTACCGCTGCTGCTGCTGATGGCACCTCTTGCCCGAGTGATTTGTCATTTTTATTACTCTTACCGCTGCTGCTGATGGCACCTCTTGCCCGAGTGATTTGCCATTTTTATTACTCTTACCGCTGCTGCTGTTCATGGCACCTCTTGCCCGAGTGATTTGACACTATATTGTCTACTATTACTACTACTGCTGCTGCTCACGACACCTATGTCACCAGTTATTTGCCACTATATACTACTATTACCACTACTGCTGCTGTAAAGTCTTGCCCAAGTGTTTAGATGCTATCTAGTACTATTACCACTACTGCTTGTAAATGTTGCCTGTGTGATAATTACATTATATTTTAATACTACTGCTGCTGCCTTCATGCTGAGTAATGCTTCATGACCTCTCTGGCACAGCGGATCCACCAACAGCCTCCGCTACAAGCTACCAGACCGGATCGTAACAGCAAGTGTGACTAAAACACTGAACTTTATGTTAAACCCTGGTTTGCGGCCTTTATACTGCAACCATTAGCCTGTCTGCAAGAGCAAATCTGCACTCTCTCTCTCTCTCTTTCTCGCTCGCTCTCTCTATATCTATCTATCTATATATATATATATATATATATATATATATATATATATATATATATATATATATATATATATATTGTAGCTTTTGTTATAGTAATTTTTCAACAGTTTAGTTTGTGTTAGTAGTGTCTGTGTCCATGTATTTTAGTTTGTCTTAGGTTTGTGTTAACCAAAAACATTTTATACTATTATTTTATTTATTATGAAGTTAGATGTGTTGATGTTGATGTGTTAGATGTGAAGTTAGATGTGTTGAAAAACCTAACAATCTCAATAAGAAAGGAAACCTTTTAAAAGAATAACATTTTTTATAACAAGAAAAAAAAATTTACATATTTTTGCATGAGCTTGTGAAGCTCAGCCATCGCGTCAAAATTCTTCCTCTGCTGTTGCTCCAGCTGTTGGTTTTGGAGGTCTAATATCCGCATTTTCCGGCGATTTGAGCGGATTTTGTCATTAGTCCTCTGGATGAGACTGTGGTTTTCTTCCATCTTTTTGAAAACTGTTAGGATATAAGAAAAACAAATTAGGATTTCAAAGACCGTTACCAAATAAATAAAATATTTATGTTGCTTATTAAACAATCATTATCATGTCTATACAATTGTTATGTGTCTAGTAGCGTTGCTCACGAATATTTGCATTGCGAATATTCGTTATGAATATGGCATATTCGAATATTCGCGAATAACTCGAATTTCGTGGCTAAAATTCGCTATTCCGAATATTCGTATTTTTTCAAATTTATTTTTAAAACAGATCTCATCCTTTCGACGTCTAAAAGCATTGCTGGTATGATTAGAGACCCTGGGCCGAGTAGCTAAGCTGAGGCGATCCTTTTTATGATTTCCGAATATTCGCGAATACTTTCTCCGCCCTTCTTTTGCATCAGAGCCAATCAGAGTTCTCCTACCACAGTTGTCAAAATTTCGCAATCAATTTCGCATTAGCGAAACTTCGCAAAAATGTTTTTTGATAAAATATCACTAATATTGGATTTTAGCTAATATTTCACGAATATTCGTCTATATATTCGTGATATATCGCGAAATCGAATATGGCGTATTCCGCTCAACACTAGTGTCTAGCACATATACTTCTATCATAAATACCATATTATTGTTCTGAAATCTGACGGGTGCGCTTTAAATGCTGTCCATTTTTATATCTACATCTTATTGTTGAAATGTTATTAATCTTTGTGCACATATTTACCCTCCTGACTGAGGCTCACAGGAACCGTCTCATCCTCCTGCTCCTCTTCTCCATCACCCGATTCACCAGGAGTTTGGGGGGGGGGGGTTGCAGCTCATCCTCTTGCTCCTCAACAAGAGCTGGGGGTGGTAAACACTGGGAGGGCCCTGGCTGCTCCTCATCCCTCTCCTCCTGTGCATCCTCCTCCTGCTCCTCCTCTTCATCCTCCTCTGCGGCCTGTCGCCTTGTGCGCTTGGGGCGCACAGATGGTAGAGGAGCTCCTATAATAACACAATGTTCATATATGTAAAAATGATTTCTAATAACGTATGCAAATTCTGTGTACTCTGCTGTATTTTATATTAATACAAATTTATTTATATAGACAGTTAAGCAATATTAAAGGGTCTTGCTGGCACTACAGGGGACTGAGTGTGAGCTGGGCTGCCACCATGGTAAAATGAGCTGTTTGTGTTTCCTTTGTATTATTCTGATGATCTCATGTTAAAAAAAGGGCCTGATGGAGTACACAGGATTACTATGATTACCCCACGCCTAGCACAGGAATTTAGTGGTAATTGAGTTATAAAATACCACCCCTTCCCCTTTAACCCACCACACCACCACTTTAATTCCATGGTTTAACTTGATGGAATAATGTCTTTTTTCAACAATACTATGAATACCTTGGGTGGTGATATATGTTACCACAACATGGCGTCTGGGTTAACAACATCTGCCCTAAGGTTAATTACATATGACCTTACATAACTGTCACCAATAACTTACCTGGATGAAATTCATCTCGGCTCTGTCTGACCTGGGCCATGTGGCGCCTCTTTAGGTCAGACCACTTTTTTAGGATGGCCATGTGGTCATGTGTGCGGCCATGAACTTTCCGTAACTCCCGCAATAGGGAGCGGACTATTTTTTTTTTGTCCTGCTGCCTTCGGATCTGATCATATCCCTGTTGCAGGAAACTCTGCAAGATGAAGAACAAAGTATATTATAATACTTTTGTTGACAGCCTTATGGATATATGACGTAAATGTATGGTATTCAACAATTGGAAGCATTCTCGCCTTATTAATCAATGACAGGGGTAACATGACAGATTTTATATCTTGCCATTTCGGTCGCCACCTTTTTTGCATAAATATAGCAGCCATTATCATTTGCATAATTATGTATATATGATTAACAACACAGGATACACGTATAGGGGAGATATGCGTTGCTATTCATCTGACCGCTATAATTATTTTTTGACCCTTATAATGGGCCTGTACAATAGATTATTTTTTTTTCATCCCTATCGTTATATAGGAACAATAATATGTTTGTTTCTTTTGACTTTTTGATGAATTAATTTTGAATAAATAATGGAGTTGATGTTATTTAAAAACTACAACTACCAGCATGCTCTGATACACCATGTAGCTCATCCGTCACCAGCTGTACAACAATTATACTTTAACTCCCAGCATGCCTGGACAGTCAATGACTGTCCGGTAATAACGGGGAGTTGTTTTGCAACAGCTGTAGGCTCCGTTTAGGAAACAGTGCCGTACCAGATGTTTTTCTTTTTTATTGTGGAGGGGAGGGGGGCTATGTAGGGGTATGTGTATATGTTGTGTTTTTTAATTTTTATTTAGTGTGGTGTAGTGTTTTTATGGTACAGTCAGAGGGGCATGGGGTTCACAGTAGTTTCCCGCTGAGGGTTTGAGCTGCAGCGCCAAATTTGCTTCAGCTAGAAGCAGACTGTAAGCCCCAGCCCATGTGAATGTACCCTGTACATTCACATTGGGGAAGGGGGGGGGGGGGGGGTAATTGCAGGGAGTTGTAGTTTTGCAACAGCTGGAGGCACAATGGTTGCAAAACACTGCGAGTTTGTTACCTAACTCAGGGTTTCAAGACCAGTGCGCCTCCAGCTGTTGCAAAACTACTACTCCCATCAGGCATGGTCTGTCGGTGCATGCTAAGAATTTAACTTTTGCTGCATCTAGAGTGCCACAGTTTAGAGACCCGTGCATAAAGGTCTGAAAAATGTGGGCCTGCAGAACTTACAAAACTAGAAGTGGCAGCATTCCCAGGCATGCTGGAAGTTGTAGTTCTGCAACATCTAGAGGGCAATATGTATTCGAACGTCCTTGGGCCTTAAGGACCCTGAAGTCAGGACGTTCGCATACGTCCTATGTCCACATTATGTTAAATTCATTATGCTAAATAGCAAGGAAAGTGCCTAAATACACATTTACCAACCAGGGTGTCTGCAGCTGTCCAGGCATGCTGGGAGTTGTAGTTTTGCAACAGCAGGAGACACATTGTTTGGGAAATACTAATATCTGATCTTATATCCTAACTTTTAAACTAGTCTAAAATGCAGTTAAAGATAATGAAATAACAGTGGTGAAATTACTTACACTAATCAGCAGTTTTTCCTCACCGGATGAAAAGTTTCTCCCCACCGTCTTCGCTTCGCTGGGTAGCACAAAATAGCGATCCGAAAATCGACTGGCAAAGATCCAGGAAATGATCTCCGTTCTCGCGTGTTCTTAGCGCGCATGCGTGGACGAGAACAGCGAGGACAGTCATGTGGATACTGTAGGTTGTGGAACAGCCTGCGAATATTCATTCTGGTGGACCTGCCGGGAATAAAGCCCCCTTGATCACTGTTAACTAGGGACGTTACTACATCATTTAGGCGGTTAGCTAAAATCTTGGCCAAAATTAGGGTTGTCCAGATACCGATACCAGTATCGGTATCGAGACCGATACCGAGTATTTGCAAGAGTACTCGTACTCGCGCAAATACCCCCGATACCTAAATAGAATACTTTCCCCCCCTTCCCCCCCCCCCCGCCGCTGCCGCCGCATCGCGCCGCCGCATCGCGCCGCCGCATCGCGGGACATGGCTAGAGGGACATTGCTGCATATGTGAGAGACATGGCTAGAGGGACATTGCTGCATATGTGAGGGACAAGGCTGCATATGTGAGGGACATGGCTAGAGGGACATGGCTGCATATGTGAGGGACATGGCTAGAGGGACATTGCTGCATATGTGAGGGGCATGGCTAGAGGGACATGGCTGCATATGTGAGGGACATGGCTAGAGGGACATTGCTGCATATGTGAGGGACATGGCTAGAGGGACATGGCTGCATATGTGAGGGACATGGCTAGAGGGACATGGCTGCATATGTGAGGGACATGGCTGCATATGTGGGGGACATGGCTGCATATGTGGGGGACATGGCTGCATTTGGGGACACATTTAAAAAAAGTATCGGTATCGGCGACTACTTGAAAAAAAGTATCGGTACTTGTACTCGGTCCTAAAAAAGTGGTATCGGGACAACCCTAGCCAAAATCTTAACGTCCACATTGATAAGAGAAATGGGACGGTAAGATTTGCATTTAAGTGGGTCCTTACGGGGTTTTAAAAGAAGCACAATCAGAGCCTCCCGCATCGTTGGGGGGAGGACCCCAGCCTCTAGAGCTCGGTTATATGTCTGCAAAAGGAGGGAGCACGAGAGGTCTTTAAACTGTTTATACCATTCGGTCGGGAAACCATCTAGCCCAGGGGTCTTAGAAGCAGGCATTTGTGAAATAGCTGCAGCAATCTCCTCCACCGAGATAGGTGCCTCCAACATATCTCGCCCCTCAGTAGATAAGGAGGGGAAAGATATGTCAGCCAGGTAATCATGCAGTTGGGTGTCGTCATAATCAACCCTAGAGGTATATAGGTCATTATAGAAACATAAAAAAGAATCCAAGATTTCCCCTGGATCGTCACTGATATGGCCTTGGGTAGTATCTGTATGGGATAGAGATGGGGGAGTATTCAGGTCTGGTCAAGCATGCCAAGAGACGTCCAGCTTTATTGCCATGTTCCAACGATTTCTGAGTGACATGCGTTTTTGCATGAGGTCCAGCAGGCGGAGTTCATACTCCCTACGGCACTGTTACCATGCCTGTCTCATGTCGGAGGCAGGGTTAGAGGCGTATTCAGACTCAGTACTCACCATAGCAGTCTCAAGTTCCTCAGTAAGCATCTGGTTATTTTTACATAAGACCCCTGTGATGGACATGAAGGTGCCCCTCAGGGTCGTTTTAAACACATCCCATTCAGTAGGGGGGTCCACCTTCCCCAAACTGTCTCTCCAGTAGTTTGCAATTCCCATGTTACATTCACCCTGCACGATCTCGTCCTCCAACCAGTAGGAGTTCAGGTGCCAAATAGCAGGCCCCGAACCTGGAAGGAGAGCCACAGAGAGAGGGGCATGATCTGAAACCCCCCTGGGCAGATATGAAGCAGCAGAGACAACAGGAAGGATCTCGGCTGGGACAAACGTCATATCTAATCGGGACATGGTATGGAAAGAGTCCGAATGGCTGGAGAAATGGCGCACATCCGGATGTTTCCAGCGCCATACTTCTGTAAGGCCATGAACCTGGATCCAATCGAGGAAGGAGGGAAAGGGTCTTCCCCCCCCCACCCCCTAATTGGTCCAGTGTTGGATCTAAAATAGCATTAAAGTCCCCCAAGTAAAGTAGGGAGCCAGGAGGCCTAGTCAGCAATTGAAGTGACAGTTTAGAGAGTAGCTCCACCGAAAAACGGGAGGGGGGGGGATATAAACATTCACCAGGGTAAGTGTCACCTTAGAAATCTGTAAGGTAAGAATAATGATCCCCCACTTAGGGTCAGTTTTTACCTGAAGCGTCTCAGTTGGGAGAGATTTGGCCAGTAGAATAGAAACCCCCCTGAAGTAGTTGGTAGGAGTTGGACAACCATGGGCGCTTTAAGGCCCTTGTTTTAGAACCTGTAAGGGGAGTCTCCTGGAGGCAGATAATATGAGGGTGACATTTTTGTAAAACGGAAAAGACCAGGGATCTCTTCTGGGGTGCATTCAGACCTCTAGTGTTCCATGAGACTATCCTTAGGGGGCGTCGCCATTGCAAAACATACAGTAATAGGTAAGCATAGAATAACATGGAAACATATACATAAATGACCGGATAGGCCACACCTCCTGAAGCACATACAAGCACATAAAGAAAGAAGTGCGTGGATCTGCCAGCAGGAGAGTAGGAGCCCGCTTCGGAAGAAATAAAAACATTAACCATCTGTCTGAAGCAGCAACCTGAGAAGACAATTTCACAGTGAAAATACAAAACTGATCTGCAAAAAGAGAAATAAAAAAAAAAAGTCCTAAAAAGAAAGAACCCCCTTGTCCCCACTAGGGGTGCAACGGATCACAGTTGATCCGTGATCTGAATGGGTCACCCCCTTCGGATCGGAACACACTGTGATCCGCGGATTGCCGTGGCTCCGGAGCTAGGCCGAAGCCGCGGCCTTTCCTAACGTTATGGCTTCGGCATACCTCCGGAGCCACGACCATAACGCTAGGAAAGGCCGTGGCTTCGGCCTAGCTCCAGAGCCGCGGCCCTCCTCTGTTTACACCCACAGAGGAGGAGCCCGCACTCGTGGGACACACGCTGGGAGTGCCTGTACTGCCCGAGGGGGTCTCTTGCCCTGAGAGGAGGGGGGTCTCTTGCCCTGAGAGGAGGGGGGGTCTCTTGCCCTGAGAGGAGGGGGGGTCTCTTGCCCTGAGAGGAGGGGGGAGTCTCTTGCCCTGAGAGGAGGGGGGGTCTCTTGCCCTGAGAGGAGGGGGGTCTCTTGCCCTGAGAGGAGGGGGGGTCTCTTGCCCTGAGAGGAGGGGGGAGTCTCTTGCCCTGAGAGGAGGGGGGGGTCTCTTGCCCTGAGAGGAGGGGGGGGTCTCTTGCCCTGAGAGGAGGGGGGAGTCTCTTGCCCTGAGAGGAGGGGGGTGTCTGCACCGAGGGGGTACTATAGTGGGGGGGAGATGTGTATATTACAGTGGGGGGAGAGGAGATGTGAATATTACAGTGGAGGGGGGGATGTGTATATTACAGTGGGGGGGAATTTTTTTTTTTTTTTTGCTGATCCGAAAAATGATCCGATCCGTGAATCCTGATCCGAGGAACGATCCGAACCGTGAGTTTTTTGATCCGTTGCACCCCTAGTCCCCACCCACCCCGTTCGGCCATCCCAAACATAGCGAGCCTTGGATCCCAAACCAAAAGACCTTCCTGACAAATGGGGTCAGCAAAGGTCACAAAAAGAAAAATTAGTTTCGTGGCCTCGCCACAAGCTGGTGTGAGGGTAGTGTCAAGTCAGGTGTGGCTCTCCACCGGTGGCAGAACAAAAATATATAAACATGTCCGAGTGTAGAGTGCAAAGTCCTGATGGCTGTGGGAAAGTGCAGGATTCGTTGTCCTCCAATCCAGACAGGGCAGGATAGCAAATGAGGGAAAGATTCCAGAAACGGAGGCCTGTAAAAAAAATCACAGCATCCGGCACATCAGGGAAGGGGTATCACCCAGCACAGGAGATACGGTAGCTTAAACAGCAGTCAGCGTAGATTGCAATAAAGGCACAGGATACACATAGTGATGCACAGTGTCTGGTAGTAAGGCAGGTGGTATGTGCAGTCCTGAGACTATGGACACAGTCAGTCATATCTGCGTCTATAAGCAGCTCCAAAACGATCATTTAGCCACGCCATGGCCTCCTTGGGGCTGGTGTAGAAATGAGCCTTACCATTAGTGTTGAGCGGAATACGCCATATTCGATTCTGCGATATATCACTAATATATAGACGAATATTCGTTAAAATTGAATATTCGTGATATTTTATCCAAAAAAATTTTTTTGAGAAATTTCGCTAATGCGAAATTCTCGTCCGCGCATGTGCGCTAAGAACACGCGAGGACAGAGATCATTTCCTGGATCTTTGCCAGTCGATTTTCGGATCGCTATTTTGTGCTGCCCAGCGAAGCGAAGACTGTGGGGAGAAACTTTTCATCCAGTGAGGAAAAACTGCTGATTAGTGTAAGTAATTTCACCACTGTTTTTTCATTATCTTTAACTGCATTTTAGACTAGTTTAAAAGTTAGGATATAAGATCAGATATTAGTATTTCCCAAACAGTGTGTCTCCAGCTGTTGCAAAACTACAACTCCCAGCATGCCTGGACAGCTGCAGACACCCTGGTTGGTAAATGTGTATTTAGGCACTTTTCTTGCTATTTAGCATAATTAACATGTTGTGGACATAGGACGTATGCGAACGTCCTGACTTCAGGGTCCTTAAGGCCCAAGGACGTTCGAATACATATTGCCCTCTAGATGTTGCAGAACTACAACTTCCAGCATGCCTGGACAGCTGCAGACACCCTGGTTGGTAAATGTGTATTTAGGCACTTTTCTTGCTATTTAGCATAATTAACATATTGTGGACATAGGACGTATGCGAACGTCCTGACTTCAGGGTCCTTAAGGCCCAAGGACGTTCGAATACATATTGCCCTCTAGATGTTGCAGAACTACAACTTCCAGCATGCTGGGACTTCTAGTTTTGCAAGTTCTGCAGGCCCACATTTTTCAGACCACTATACACGGGTCTCTAAACTGTGGCACTCTAGTTGCAGCAAAAGTAAAATTCTTAGCATGCACTGACAGACCATGCCTGATGGGAGTAGTAGTTTTGCAACACCTGGAGGCGCACTGGTCTTGAAACCCTGAGTTAGGTAACAAACTCGCAGTGTTTTGCAACCATTGTGCCTCCAGCTGTTGCAAAACTACAACTCCCTGCATGCAACTGGCTGCAATAACCCCCCCCCCCTCCCCCAATGTGAATGTACAGGGTACATTCACATGGGCTGGGGCTTACAGTGTGCTTCTAGCTGAAGCAAATTTGGCGCTGCAGCTCAAACCCTCAGCGGGAAACTACTGTGAACCCCATGCCCCTCTGACTGTACCATAAAAACACTACACCACACTACATAAAAATTAAAAAACACAACATATACACATACCCCTACATAGCCCCCCTCCCCTCCACAATAAAAAAGAAAAACGTCTGGTATGGCACTGTTTCCTAAACGGAGCCTACAGCTGTTGCAAAACAACTCCCCAGTATTACCGGACAGCCATTAACTGTCCAGGCATGCTGGGAGTTAAAGTATAATTGTTGTACAGCTGGTGACGGTGAGCTACATGGTGTATCAGAGCATGCTGGTAGTTGTAGTTGTTAAATAACATCAACTCCATTATTTATTCAAAATTAATTCATCAAAAAGTCAAAAGAAACAAACATATTATTGTTCCTATATAAAGATAGGGATGAAAAAAAAAAATCTATTGTACAGGCCCAGTATAAGTGTAAAAAAATTATTATAGCGGTCAGATGAATAGCAACGCATTTCTCCCCTATACGTGTATCCTGTGATGTTACTCATATATACATAATTATGCAAATGATAATGGCTGCTATATTTATGCAAAAAAGGTGGCCACCGAAATGGCAAGATATAAAATCTGTCATGTTACCCCTGTCATTGATTAATAAGGCGAGAATGCTTCCAATTGTTGAATACCATACATTTACGTCATATATCCATAAGGCTGTCAACAAAAGTATTATAATATACTTTGTTCTTCATCTTGCAGAGGTTCCTGCAACAGGGATATGATCAAATTCGGAGGCAGCAGGACAAAAAAAAATAGTCCGCTCCCTAGTGCGGGAGTTACGTACCATTCATGGCCGCACACATGACCACATGGCCATCCTAAAAAAGTGGTCTGACCTAAAGAGGCACCACATGGCCCGGGTCAGACAGATCCGAGATGAATTTCATCCAGGTAAGTTATTGGTGACAGTTATGTAAGGTCATATGTAATTAACCTTAGGGCAGATGTTGTTAACCCAGACGCCATGTTGTGGTAACATATATCACCACCCAAGGTATTCATAGTATTGTTGAAAAAAGACATTATTCCATCAAGTTAAACCATGGAATTAAAGTGGTGGTGTGGTGGGTTAAAGGGGAAGGGGTGGTATTTTATAACTCAATTACCACTAAATTCCTGTGCTAGGCGTGGGGTTATCATAGTAATCTTGTGTACTCCATCAGGCCCTTTTTTTAACATGAGATCATCAGAATAATGCAAAGGAAACACAAACAGCTCATTTTACCATGGTGGCAGCCCAGCTCACGCTCAGTCCCCTGTAGTGCCAGCAAGACCCTTTAATATTGCTTAACTGTCTATATAAATAAATTTGTATTCATATACAATACAGCAGAGTACACAGAATTTGCATACGTTATTAGAAATCATTTTTACATATATGAACATTGTGTTATTATAGGAGCTCCTCTACCATCTGTGCGCCCCAAGCGCACAAGGCGACAGGCCGCAGAGGAAGAGGAGGAGCAGGAGGAGGATGCACAGGAGGAGAGGGATGAGGAGCAGCCAGGGCCCTCCCAGTGTTTACCACCCCCAGCTCTTGTTGAGGAGCAAGAGGAGGAGCTGCAACCCCCCCCCAAACTCCTGGTGAATCGGGCCCCCCCCAAACTCCTGGTGAATCGGGTGATGGAGAAGAGGAGCAGGAGGATGAGACGGTTCCTGTGAGCCCCAGGCAGGAGGGTAAATATGTGCACAAAGATTAATAATATTTCAACAATAAGATGTAGATATAAAAATGGACCGCATTTAATCCTAATTTTTTTTTTCTTATATCCTAACAGTTTTCAAAAAGATGGAAGAAAACCTCAGTCTCATCCAGAGGACCAATGAGAAAATCCTCTCAAATCGCCGGAAAATTCGAATATTAGACCTCCAAAACCAACAGCTGGAGCAACAGCAGAGGAAGAATTTTGACGCGATGGCTGAGCTTCACAAGCTCATGCAAAAATATATGTAAATTTTTTTTTCTTGTTATAAAAAATGTTATTCTTTTAAAATGTTTCCTTTCTTATTGAGATTGTTAGGTTTTTCAACACATCTAACTTCACATCTAACACATCAACATCAACACATCTAACTTCATAATAACCAAAAACATTTTATACTATTATTTTATTTAACACAAACCTAAGACAAACTAAAATACATGGACACAGACACTACTAACACATTCTAAACTGTTGAAAAATTACTATAACAAAAGCTACAATATATAGATATAGAGAGAGAGAGCGAGAAAGAGAGTGCAGATTTGCTCTTGCAGACAGGCTAATGGTTGCAGTATAAAGGCCGCAAACCAGGTTTTAACATAAAGTTCAGTGTTTTAGTCACACTTGCTGTTACGATCCGGTCTGGTAGCTTGTAGCGGAGGCTGTTGGTGGATCCGCTGTGCCAGAGAGGTCATGAAGCATGGAGGCAGCAGCAGTAGTATTAAAATATAATGTAATTATCACACAGGCAACATTTACAAGCAGTAGTGGTAAGAGTACTAGACAGCATCTAAACACTTGGGCAAGACTTGACAGCAGCAGTAGTGGTAATAGTATATAGTGGCAAATAACTTGTGACATAGGTGTCTGAGCAGCAGCAGTAGTAGTAATAGTAGACAATATAGTGTCAAATCACTCGGGCAAGAGGTGCCATGAACAGCAGCAGCAGTAGTGGTAATAGTAGTATATAGTGGCAAATAACTCGTGACATAGGTGTCGTGAGCAGCAGTAGTAGTAATAGTAGACAATATAGTGTCAAATCACTCGGGCAAGAGGTGCCATCAGCAGCAGCGGTAAGAGTAATAAAAATGGCAAATCACTCGGGCAAGAGGTGCCATCAGCAGCGGTAAGAGTAATAAAAATGGCAAATCACTCAGGCAAGAGGTGCCATCAGCAGCAGCAGTAGTAATAGAAAGTGGCAAATCACTCGGACAAAAGGTGACAGCAGCAGTATGAGTAATATATCGGTACATAATCACTCAGGCTTTTGGCATTAGCAGTAGGAGCCCATATCGTGGCAAAATTACAAAAGCTTGAAGTTGCATGGTGATTAAATTTGAAAAGCAGAATGACACAGGCCTTAAGTAGCTGTAGCCTGACTATACCATAGTGCCTCATAATTTAAAAGTTTGATTAACGTTATTTCTATGCTATACGTGACTTTTTAAATTCATGATGAGCAATTACTTTTCAAAATAATGTGGCAGCAGCATCAGGACTCCTTATAGTGGCTTAATGACACAGCATGGAAATATTTATGCCCTTAACACTACCTGCCCACTATGAGTTTCAAAGGTAAATAAATCAAAGTGCAAAGTGCTTATTAAAACAGTTATTGGGAATGCCTAATGAAACAAAAATACTGTCAAAAACATCACCAGTGATACTGGTGCATGACTGTGGTATTGTAATAATATATTTAATTGATATAACAATATAAGGAAACTTAATAAAGATTAGAATTTCATAAAAAAAAAAAATTACTGCAATGATAATTTCTATTAAGGTTGAAAGTATGTTGATATCGGCCTTTAAACTTCTCACTCACAGACAAAAAATAGAAGTCTCCAAATGTTTGGATAGAATTAGGTGAGTTGTTTATGTCCTGCATAGGGTCATCTATAACAGGGGAGGACGGTGGGCACCGTTTTGCAACAGGCCGTATGATGGATTGAAAAACACCGTCTCCACTGTCCCACTCCGTTTGGGTTTGTTGCTCTAGTCGGCAAGACTAGAGCTCTAGCGGAGTGGCGTCTGACGTCAGCATCAGTTGAAGTGAGTGCAATTCAATGTGGATTCAGGTTAAAACATTTGTGCATAGGGTCAGCTCTAACAGGGGAGGACGGTGGGCACCGTTTTGCATCAGGCCGTATGATGGATTGAAAAACACCGTCTCCACTGTCCCACTCCATTTGGGTTTGTTGCTCAAGTCGGCAAGACAAGAGCTCCAACAGAGTGGCGTCTGACCCCATAAGTGAGATGTTGGTAGCAAAGGCCGACAGTTTGAAAGTGCATTAACGGATTTGTATGATTCAGTCCAGAGTAAAAAAAAAAATAGCTTTACTCATAATGGAAAAATCATTGCAGTATTAATGTGTAATAGAAAAAAAGACAATCTAATCACTTGTCACAAAAAAAAAAAAATCCTCATATTATATATATATATATTTAAATATATAGATATATATCTGTATATGTTATATATATTATTATAATACCTCAGTCATGCACCAGTATATATGGTGAGGTCCTGAAAGGTTCATGATTATAGTTTTATCTTTCTTACATAATGGTGTGGATTTCAGGGGAATTTATTAAACAGTGAAATAAATCGATAAATAAATAATTATAATCAAATGTACTGATTTTTTTCCTTAATTTCATGATTGGATATAATATATAAATTAAACCATGATTAAAAAATAAATAAATTCATCATCAAATTACTATATCAAGCCATTAAACCATGATTATAAAATGAATAAATTCCTCATCAAATTAATATATCAAGCTATTAGAACATGATTATAAAATAAATAAATTTATCATCAAATTACTATATCAAGCTATTAGACCATGATTATATAATAAATAAATTCATATATATATATATATATATATATACATAAATAAATAAATACATAAATAAATAATTAAAAAGTTAAACAACGGATTTGGTGGAGGGAGAGCCAAGGAGAGGGAATGAATGACAAGGGACCCTTCAGTGCCCTGAACCGACGGCGGGTGCCAGAAAGTCACCGCCGATCCAGGACTCATTCATCTTGATGAATGTGAGTCTGTCCACGGAGTCTGTGGACAGACGGGTCCTCTTGTCTGTGACCACCCCACCTGCCGCGCTGAATGTCCGCTCAGATAGAATGCTGGAGGGGGGGCAAGACAATAACTCCAGCGCATACTGAGCGGGCTCGCGGCAGGTGTCCAATCTGGCAACTCAGTACTCCATGGGGTCGTCCGTGCTCATACTGTCAGAAGCACCGACGGACCCCATGTAGTCTGCCACCATGCGGGCCAGCCGCTGGTGGTGACTGCTGCTGCTGCTGGTACTGGGTCGCTCAGATTGGAAGAACATCCTCATCTCACCCATTAGGTCCCCTGCTCGGCTGCTGCTGCTGGGTGCAGCCACCTGCTGGGTGAGATGAGGGGGGACAACTGGAGGCCGGGGAGTTGCCTGCTCCAACCGGCTGACTATGCGTGCCTGCAGTTCCTCCATCCGGTGCTGCCTCCGGCTGGCTGGGAGGAACTGCTCCAGTTTCCCCTTGCATCTTGGATCTAAAAGGGTAGCCATCCACAATTCATCCCTCTCCTTGATAGTCTTAACACGGGGGTCCCTCCTGAGGCATCTCAGCATGTGGGCAGCCATGGGGAAGAGCACAGCCCGCTGTGACTCCTCATGGCTGCCCGGGTCCATGACGTCTGACTCTTCATGCTGGAGGCGCTGCTGCTCGCGCTCAGAGATGCCCAACCCCCGGACTATCGGTGCCCCCAACACCGGCTCTACCTCCTGACCAGGCCCTGACTCCAGGACGTCACCAGTAACCTCCTCCTCATCATCATCCTCCTCCTCGTCCTGGGCCTGGTCTTGGTGGAGCAGTGTTGCCTCCTCCTACTCCACCAAGGCACTCTCCCCAGCTTCGAGCAGGCGATCTAGTGCCCTGTCCAGCAGGAACACTATAGGGAGCACGTTATTGAGGCCGACATGCTCCCTGCTGACCATCTTGGTCGCCTGCTCGAAAGGGGCCAACACATGGCAGACCTGGTGTATCTGCCCCCACTCCGCACTGGTGATGTACGGGAGTGTTTGTGATGGCCCGGCAGTGCCTTGCTCCAGCAGGTATTCCTTCACCACCCTTCGCTGCTCCCACAACCTCTCCAGCATGTGGAGGGTGGAGTTCCACCGCGTCACACTGTCCACAATCAGCCTGTGAAGGGGCAGGCTGTTGTCCCGCTGCAACTTGGACAGGGACGCAGTAGCAGTTGGGGAGCGCCTGAAGTGGCTGGCAATCCTACGTACCCTTAGCACAATGTCACTCAACCCGGGATAGGTGCGCAGGAACTTCTGCACCACGAGGTTGAGGACATGTGCCAGACAGGGCACGTGGGTCAGACTGCCAGCCTGGAGGGCGGAGAGTAGGTTGCTGCCGTTGTCCCAGACAACCATACCTGCCTGGAGCCTTCGGGGTGTCCGCCACTTCTGGACCTGAGCCTGAAGTGCGGTCAGCACTTCTTGTCCAGTGTGTCTCCGGTCCCCTAAACTAACAAGCTGGAGCACGGCCTGACAGCGCACGTGCCCCACACTTGAGTAGCTACGGGGGCGCTTGCTGGGAGGCTCAGCAGCTGCGGAGACAGTGGCTTGAGGGAGACCAGCAGTTCTCCCCTGGACACCCCGGGGCGGCACCACAAAATCTGATGCCGCCGATCCCTCCCCGGCGCCTCGGAGGGAAACCCAATGGGCCGTGAAGCTGATGTACCGGCCCTGCCCATGCCTGCTGGTCCAGCCATCCATTGTGAGATGCACCCTGTCGCTGACAGCGTGATCCAGCGACAGGGTTACATTCTGCACAATGTGCTGGTGTAGGGCAGGGACACCAGTCCTGGCAAAGAAATGGCGGCTGGGGACACGCCATTGGGGTTGGGCCTGCTACAACATCTGCCTGAAGGGGTTGCAGTCAACAATGTTGAAGGGAAGCAGATGTTGGGCAATAACCCTTGCCAGGAGCCCATTGAGGGAACGCACACGTCGGTCTCCAGGGGGGGAGGGACTGGTGAGTTCGAAGGCGTCGGAAAGCGACGCCTGGCGCCGGACGGCAGTGCAGGACACAGAAGAGGAGGGTGCTGTGGAAGTAGAGGTCTGGCTGCCGGTACCAGTACCTCTACTAGAGGGAGCGGGGGGGCATGACCTGCTGGGAACAGATGAAGCTGTGGCAGGGGCTGCTGTACCCTGCACACTTGTGGTGGTGGCGCTGCTACCACCACCACGCTTCATCTGGTCATACTCCCGCTAGTGGTTGACTCGCAGATGCTGGTTCAGAGCTGTGGTACCCAGCCGAGCCAAGCACTTCCCTCTCTTCACCCTGGCACGACAGATATGGCAGATGGCTATGGTCTGGTTATCTGCTACCAGGGTGAAGTAGGCCCAGACAGGTGACTTCAGCGCCGCCCTCCTGTCAGATGGGGTGACGCTGACTTGCACCTGCTGGGACTCGGTGCGCACAGGTGGAGCTGCCTGCTGCTGCTGCTTCTGCTGACACCTCCTGCTGCCATCACCAGTGGAGACCCTGACGCTGGTCTCCCTGGTGACCTGGCGCACCGTTTCCCCAGGGTGCCTACCTTCCTCGTCGTCACTGCTGCTGTGAACCGACAAGGGAGGTGGCACCCATGTTGGGTCACCCTCCTCTTCGCCCCCAGATATGTCAGACCCAGGGCTGAAATGTGGTGGGCTGAGGGAAACAGCTGACATGGAGCCGCTAGCCTGGCTCCGCTGTCCCCTCACCGACGCCTGGGTCTGACTAGGTGCGGGTGTTTCCTGCCCAAAAACACCAGCACCACTTGGAAGGGATGTCTCTGGGATACTGACAGCAGGTACCCCATCCTCCCTTCCAAAAGGTCCTGACCATCAGGACAGAACTGGATGTCTGCCTGATGCAGGGCCTCCCCCAAGATATCCCTCTCACTGTCAAACAGTAAGAGGCTGGACTCTTGGGGGCTGGGGGCGGGTCCTAAAGGCACCGGTGTACTGGTGGTGCTACTGGGAGTCGGGACTGACGACTCAGTGGCACTGCTGTGCCCCATATACTCCAACACTACTGGAGCCTGAGAAGACAATATCGGGCGGCTGCCCGAGGGAAAAAACTTGCGGATGAGGCGGACTCCCCTTCCACCTGATCCACTACCACTAGTAGGGGCGCGAGAGGTACCCCGAATATTCGTCAACATAAAAGGATCGCCTCAGCTACTCGGCCCAGGGTCTCTAATCATACCAGCAATGCTTTTAGATGTCGATGGAGATCACTAGGATGTGATCTGTTTTAAAAATAAATTTGAAAAAATACGAATATTCGTAATAGCGAATTTTGACCGCGTTATTCGCGAATACTCGAATATGCAATATTCGTAACGAATATTCGCAATACGAATATTCTTGAGCAACACTACCTTCACGTCTGAATCACGTAGTGTGTCTTGCGTCTGATCACCCCTATCGCCCATACTTTTCAACATTTACCTCCGCCCACTCTTAAAAATTATTAGTAACCAAGGTCTTCTCTATCACTCCTACGCAGACGACACGCAACTCTATTTTCGTATCAGCGAAAAAAAGAACCAATACCCCTTATTAGAACAATACCTCACTCAGACAACTGGATGACGGAGAGTCACCTCAAATCTCAATGGAGCAAAAACAGAACTCCTTCAACTCCATGCAAGCCGAAAGAGATTGGCTAGAACTACCTGGACACCACCACCCATTCAGGGACAAACCACCCCCCCAACCACCAAAGTCAAAAGCCTCAGAGTCATTTTTGACTCTGACATGACAATGGATGCACAAATAGGATCAGTTGTTAGCAGATCTCACCATCTAATACGTCTCCTACGAAGAGTTGTTCCCTTCATCCTGAAAGAAGACATAGCAGTAGTGGTAGGGACAATTATTAACTCCAGGTTAGATTATGCAAATTCCCTCTACCTCGGACTCCCATTGCCCATCTCCAAGTCGTCCAAAACACACGGCGGCACGGCTGGTAACAGGGAAAAGACCTTTGGAATCAATCACTCCGTCCCTGAGATCCCTCCATTGGCTGTCCGTAAAGGACCGAGTCACATTCAAGTCCCTTTGCCTGATGCACAAATGTGTGCACGGAACCGCCCCCCAATATTTAAGTTAGAAAATAAAACACCAAAACCCCAATCGCGTTCTTTGATCAACCAATCAAAAACTACTACAAATCCCCAAAGCCCGTTACAAGACCAAAGGAGAACGACGATTTGCAGTCCAAGGACCTCGACTATGAAACGCATTACCGACTAACATCCGAACGGAAATTGATCACCTGGCCTTCAGAAAAAAACTCAAAACTCACCCATTCTGAAGGATAAACAGAACGAAAAATGGATGCCAAGCGCCTTGAGGTGATTTTGTTCGCATTTGTAGCGCTATATAAGTTATTCACTCACTCACTCACCCAACTCCTCTATCACTGAACCCTTTCCGATAACTAGGGGCATGTGACAGGGGTGCCCATTATCACCCCTCTTGTTTTTCCCTGGCCATGGAGCCACTGGCAGTACGTATCCGGTCCTCCCCTTACATCAGGGGTCTCCCAATTGCCACTATAGAACGTATTTCACTATATGCGGATGACACATTGCTGTATCTGGCTGATATAGATGGGTCCCTGCAGGCTTTATTGTTGGAGATGACCACCTTTGGTGATGATTCAGGCTTTCGGGTGAATTGGGATAAGTCTTTTTCCTCTGGACGTAGCTGTGCCCCCCTATTTCACCCGGATTCCAAGCTTCAAGTAGTGTCCTGCTTTAGGTACCTTGGGGTTGTGGTGCAAACCCCTTTATCTTCCTATATCGCCAATAACCTAGATCCCCTATTGGTCCGCCTTCAGGAGCAGACCAAGCAGTGGATGGACTTGCCATTGGACCTCATGGGAAGGGTCAATGTCTTAAAAATGATTTACTTACCAAGATTACTTTATATCCTTGCTAACTGCCCTTGCAAGGTGCCTAAAGCTATCTTTAAACGCATAGACACGATCTGCACGACTTTCCTGTGGAAGGGGCGGCTCCCCCAGGGTGGCACTTGAAACATTAAGATTACCGGCACACTTGGCGAGCCTGGCATTTGCGAATTTTTTCCTCTATTACTTAGGATCCCAGCTGGTGCACGTCCATGATTTGTTATGTCCAGTCCCGGAAAATGCCTGTACCTCCACAAAGGGGGCTATAGCGTCCTCCCTGGAGACTCTGCGTAATATCATCTACAGGGGACGGGTCCCTGACCCCCCCGGAACCTCTCTACTGGCCACCTCCCTTTCATCTTTCCGTTACATTGTCAAGTCGGTATCCACGCATACCTGGTCGCTAGGGTTGTCCCGATACCACTTTTTTAGGACTGAGTACGAATACCGATACTTTTTTTTAAAATGTGTCCCCAAATGCAGCCATGTCCCCCCACAAATGCAGCCATGTCTCCCCCCACAAATGCAGCCATGTCTCCCCCCATATGCAGCCATGTCTCCCCCCATATGCAGCCATGTCTCCCCCCATATGCAGCCATGTCCCCCCCCATATGCAGCCATGTCCCCCCCATATGCAGCCATGTCTCCCCCCCCCATGCAGCCATGTCCCCCCCATATGCAGCCATGTCTCCCCCCATATGCAGCCATTGTCGCCCCCCATATGCAGCCATGTCCCCCATATGCAGCCATGTCTCCCCCCATATCCAACCATTGTCGCCCCCCCCATATGCAGCCATTGTCTCCCCCCATATGCAGCCATTGTCTCCCCCCATATCCAGCCATGTCCCCCATATGCAGCCATTGTCTCCCCCCATATCCAGCCATTGTCTCCCCCCATATCCAGCCATGTCCCCCTTACCTGCATCCCGCTGCCGCCGACTGGTTAATACGCGCAGGGAACATTACAGCTTTGAATAGCTGTAATGATTCGCACCGCGCTGCGTATAGACACTCCCCCTTGCTCGGGATTGGACAGTCCACCCGAGCAAGGGGGAGTGTCTATACGCGGCGCGAATCATTACAGCTATTCAAATGAAAGCTGTAATGTTCCCCACGCGTATTAACCAGTCGGCGGCAGCGGGGATGCGGCGTAACGGCGGCAGGAGTATTCTATTTCGGTATCGGGGGTATTTGCGGGAGTACGAGTACTCCCGCAAATACTCGGAATCGGTCCCGATACCGATACTAGTATCGGTATCGGGACAACCCTACTGGTCGCAGTCCCCTAACAACCCTCTGTGGTTCAACCCTAACCTGCAGGAACTGTACTCTCTTCCCGATCCCAATCGCTGGTACTCCAAGGGGGTTTAATACCAATGTCACTTATATAACACTCAGGGCTTTAAAACTTTCTCTCAACTACGCTTAGATTTTGACCTACCAAACTCATACTTATTTTACTACTACCAGCTTCGGCATGCTATACAGGCCCAGTTTGGTTCCCTGAAAGACCCCACTGACCTGCCACCATTGGAAAAATTACTCTGACAACCGGATCCCACTGAACTTATTTCCACTTATTACGCAACCCTGCTGACCGATTCTAACCCCAGATTCCATAGAGCTCAGGACAAATGGATCTCTATGGACATCTCCTTAGAGGCCGAGGACTGGTCGGAATTCAGTGATACCTACAAAACGTATGTCATTGCGTCCCGAGACCGAATCATACAAGTTAAGATTTTCCACCAGACCCACCTTACTCCGGCGAGGTTGCGTGGGATGAGTCTCCTGTCTTCGGCTGCGACCAGGAGGCCGATTTCTTACACTGTTTTTGGTCATGCCCAATAATTCGGGACTTCTGGGGGGCAGGTGGGTGCCTATGTCTCCTCGGCGTTGGGCCTCCCAAATATAATTCACCCCAAGAACTGCCTACTAGGCATTTTTGGTGACTTACACCTGTCAACGCATGCCAAGAGACTGCTCCGTATACTTTATTTTTATGCTAAAAAGACCATTCTACTGTCCTGGAAGGGTGCACAGACCTCTTTGAAAGCCCTTTGGCTGATACTTATTAATGACTCCATCCCGCTATATAAGCTTACTTTTGAATTCCGGAAACGGACCAAAACCTTTCATAAAATTTGGGGCAGGTGGCTGGCTAGCCCACTTACTCTTTCCCAGTACTAACTGAGGTACACTTGTTTGGCCAGTGTTGGACCCTAAGGATCTCTAATGTAGACTCCCTCCTTTGCTGTGCCCGTATTGGTCTACATGCACCTTTTCCCGGTGTGCCTACTGTATATCCTTTGTATTGGTATCTCTTTATGTCTGAACATATTGCCTACCTTTCTGAACCATCGGGTACGGTGATTGTGTTTTTTCTTTGTGTGTGTATTGTTTTTTTTTTCTGTCAGTTTGTTGAAAAACCTAAATAAAAATATCTTTTAAAAAAGTATCCTTTCCCAGCATGCCCAGCGGGGAGACCACTCCCACTGGGTGGTTCCCGGGTAAAGGTACCCAATACACCATGACTTGCCCGAGTTTAAACATTGGCCTGTGGTGGTAATGCCACCTACAGGCAACAGTGGGAATGTTCCTTCAAGCACAGCCGGAACAGAGCATAAATCATTAACCACTTCCAGACCTGCGCACGACGATGTACGTCCATTTTTTAAAGATTGATATCTCGGTAACGGCAGCAGCTGCTGCCACAACCGAGGTATCGATCTTTAGTGTGCGCGGTCTGGTAAACGATAAAGGCGGTCTCCGCCGCGAGATCGCCGTTATCGGTGGCGGGAGAGGGGCCCCCCCTCCCGCCGCTCTCCCGCGCCCTCCACCGCTTACCGGAGCCGTCGGTAGCGGCGGAGGACGAGCGGGGACGAGACTGAAGGAAAAATCTCCTTCGCCAGTATCCATAGCTCTGCTGGGCGGAAGTGACGTCAAAACGTCAGTCGCGCCCAGCCTCTTAAAGAGACAATTTTTTTTTTTGTCATTTGAAAAAATGACATTTCCAAATTTTTTATTTTTTTTTTGCATTTAAGCCAAAATATGAGATCTGAGGTCTTTTTGACCCCAGATCTCATATTTAAGAGGACCTGTCATGCTTTTTTCTATTACAAGGGATGTTTACATTCCTTGTAATAGGAATAAAAGTGATCCATTTTTTTTTTTGTTTTTTTTTTCAGTGTAAAAAGTAATAAAATAAATAAAAATAAATAAGAAAGCAAAAAAATTTTTTTTTTAAAGCGCCCCGTCCCGACGAGCTTGCGCGCAGAAGCGAACGCATACGCGAGTAGGGCCCGCATATGAAAACGGTGTTCAAATCACACAAGTGAGGTATCGCCGCGATCGTTAGAGCGAGAGCAATAATTCTAGCCCTAGAGCTACTCTGTAGCTCAAAAAATTTTTAAGCGTGACATGTTGGGTATCATTTTACTCGGCGTAACATCATCTTTTACAATATATAAAAAAGTTGGGCCAAATTTATTGTTGTCTTATTTTTGAATTTAAAAAAGTGAATTTTTTCCAAAAAAAGTGCGCTTGTAAGACCGCTGCACAAATACGGTGTGACAAAAAGTATTGCAATGACTGCCATTTTATTCTCTAGGGTGTTAGAAAAAAAAATATATAATGTTTGGGGGTTTTAAGTAATTTTCTAGCAGAAAAAACTGTATTAGTCTTGCAAACACCAAATCTGAAAAACACCTAAGGTCTGGAAGTGGTTAAAGGCTCAAGCCTCGTACACGCGCTGGGTTTTCTCGGCAAGAACCAGCAAGAAAACTGCTGGCAGAGCTTTCTTGCAGAGTAAAGCGAGCGTGTGTACGAGGCTTTCAGGTTTCTCGTCTGGAAATCTGCCCAGAATCCTGACGAGAAAAATAGAGATCCTGCTCTCTATTTTCTCGTCGAGATTTTTGTCGGCATTGAATGTGACGAGCGCATGCTCGTCGTACGCGATGGCGTCACCGCGTTCTTGCCTTTCAAAAGAACCGCAGATTTTTTGAAAGGAGTGTGTGTACACTCGGGCGGCAAGAGATTCTTGCCAAAAATCTCGTCCGGAAAAACAATGGGCTAGATTCAGGTAGCAGTTACGGCGGCGTATCTCCAGATATCCAGTATCTTTACGCCGATTCTCCAAGGCAGATACATCGAAAAAAATAGGCTTCCTCCGCCGACGTAACTTGAATGCAGCGGCGTATAATTGTGTGCATTTTTACGCTGGCCGCTAGGGGCGCTGCCGTTGTTTTCGGCGTAGAATATGCAAATGACCTAGATACGCCGATTCACGAACGTACGTACGCCCAGCGCAATTTTTTTTACGTCGTTTACGTTAGGCTTTTCCGGCGTAAGGTTATTCCTGCTATTAGGAGGCGCAGCCAATGTTAAGTATGGCCGTCGTTCCCGCGTCGAAATTTGAATTTTTTACGTCGTTTGCGTAAGTCATTCGCGAATAGGGCTGGACGTAATTTCACGTCGAAACCAATACGTCGTTGTGGCATACTTGGGAGCAATGCACACTGGGATATGTACACGGACGGTGCAGGCGCCGTTCGTACAAAAAATCAATCACGTCAGGTCATCATAGATTAACATAAAACACGCCCCCCCCCCTCCACATTTGAATTACGCGCGCTTACGCCGGCCCCATTTACGCTGCGCCGCTGTAACTATGCGCGCCCCTACCTGAATCTAGCCCAATGTTTTTTCCTGACGAGATTCTGGCCTGTGTGTACGAGGCTTGAGCCAATTATCAGCTCAGACCCCCCACTAAATATAACATAGCGCCTGGTCATCAGGAACATTACATAATTTTGATACTATAAAATCCTATCCGTTATATCTTATACAATATGTTGTACATTACATACTCCTGACCCCTGCACTATATACTATGTTGTACATTACATACTCCTGACCCCTGCACTATATACTCTATGTTGTACATTACATACTCCTGACCCCTGCACTATATACTCTATGGTGTACATTACATACTCCTGACCCTGCACTATATACTCTATGTTGTACATTACATACTCCTGACCCCTGCACTATATACTCTATGTTGTACATTACATACTCCTGACCCCTGCACTATATACTCTATGTTGTACATTACATACTCCTGACCCCTGCACTATATACTCTATGTTGTACATTACATCATTCTGATACTATATAGTCCTATCTGTTGTATCTTATACAATATGTTGTACATTACATAGTCCTGACTTCTGCTCTCTCCCCTCTACCCACTGCTATATATACACATAGGGCTAGATTAAGCAATCAATTTCGCCGGCGTATCTATAGATACGCCGCGTAAATTCAAAGCTGAGCCGGCGTATCTTTTTTCTGTATTCAGAAAGCAAGATACGCCGACATTGGCCTAAGATGCGAGTGGCGTAAGTCTCTTAGATCGTCGTATCTTAGGCTGCATATTTACGCTGGCCGCTAGGTGGCGCTTCCGTCGTTGTCGGCGTAGAATATGCAAATGACCTAGATACGCCGATTCACAAATTTACGTACGCCCGGCGCTATTTTCTTACGTTGTTTACGTAAGGCTTTTTCGGCGTAAGGTTACTCCTGCAATTAGGTGGCGCACGCAATGAAGTATGGCCGTCGTTCCCGCGTCGAAATTTGAATTATTTACGTCGTTTGCGTAAGTCGTTCGCGAATAGGGCTGGACGTAATTTACGTTCACGTCTAAACCAATACGTCCTTGCGGCGTACTTTGGAGCAATGCACACTGGGATATGTACACGGACGGCGCATGCGCCGTTCGTAAAAAACTTCAATCACGTCGGGTCACCAAGAATTAACATAAAAAACACGCCCCCTAATCCACATTTGAATTACGCGCGCTTACGCCGGCCATGTTTACCCTACGCCACCGTAACTTACGGAGCAAGTGCTTTGTGAATACAGCACTTGCCTCTCTAACTTACGGCGGCGTAGCGTAAATACGATACGCTGCGCCGCCGTAACTATGCGCGCCCCTACCTGAATCTAGCCCATAATGTGTATTCTCTTTTGATACACCCATTTCCTACCAGCTGGACATTTTATATCTGATGATGTGATTGGAGCACAGACTTTTACATGGTGATAATAATGTGATAACATCCTCAGACTTTGGAACCTTAAACAGAAAGTGATAATGAGGGAGGAGTCAATAACACAATGATGGAGGTCTTCAGGATCAGTCCAGTCTTCATCTTGGTTGTTCTCCCCATCCTCACTCTCTGACCTCTGGTGGGGCTCAGCCCCGCTGTTATTCATGACTAAATCATGGACTAAATAAGGAAGTGCAGGACTTCTTGTGTTGGGAAGATGGCAATGAGTGATAGAGGGGGGAGGGGACACTCGTCCTATAATCCCCTCATCACTGTCACTCCTATAAAAGACAGTTCTCGTTGTTTCCTCACTCTCTGACTAAGGTCCATGAATAAAGAAATGATCTGGTAGGAGATCAGAGGACCCATTTACTAGTTACCTTGAGGGGGAATTGTAAGATCCTCAGAGACAAAGCTGCCTGATGTGGGCGGAGTCCTGGTTTAGGGGAACCAATCAGCTCATGTCTAGTAATAATCTTTGTATTTCTATTTTAGTAGATGGACGGGAGATGAGGAAAACCTCAGAGGATTGTCTCACTTTGTCTCCAGACTGTAAAGTAGAAGATGAGGACATCACACAGTATAGTCCAGGAGAAAACCCGACTACCTCAAATGTCCATCCGGCACCACACAGTGTAGATGGACCATCGTATTCCTCTTATCCTGAGGAACCTCAGACTGTGCGGGACTGTGCCGGACCATCGTATTCCTCTTATCCTGAGAAACCTCAGACTGTGCGGGACCGTGCCGGACCATCGTATTCCTCTTATCCTGAGGAACCTCAGACTGTGCGGGACTGTGCCGGACCATCGTATTCCTCTTATCCTGAGAAACCTCAGACTGTGCGGGACGGTGCCGGACCATCGTATTCCTCTTATCCTGAGGAACCTCAGACTGTGCGGGACGGTGCCGGACCATTGTATTCCTCTTATCCTGAGGAACCTCAGACTGTGCGGGACGGTGCCGGACCATCGTATTCCTCTTATCCTGAGGAACCTCAGACTGTGCGGGACGGTGGCAGACCATCGTATTCCTCTTATCCTGAGGAACCTCAGACTGTGAGGGACGGTGCCGTCCTTCCAACAGAGAAGAGGTTTTCCTGTACTGAGTGCGGGAAGTGTTTCCGCTTTAAATCTCATCTTAATGTGCATAAAAGATGTCACACGGGGGAGAAGCCGTATTCCTGTCCTGAGTGCGGGAAATGTTTTCCACAGAAGTCCTATCTTTCCATACATCAGAGATCTCACACGGGGGAGAAGCCATATTCCTGTCCTGAGTGCGGGAAATGTTTTCCACAGAAGTTCTATCTTTCCATACATCAGAGATCTCACACGGGGGAGAAGCCGTATTCCTGTCCTGAGTGCGGGAAATGTTTTTCACAGATGTCCAGTCTTTACACACATCAGAATTCTCACACGGGGGAGAAGCCGTATTCCTGTACTGAGTGCGGAAAATGTTTTTCAGATAAGTCCAGTCTTTACAGACATCAGAGATCTCACACGGGGGAAAAACCATTTTCCTGTCCTGAGTGCGGAAAATGTTTTTCAGATAAGTCCAGTCTTTACACACACCAGAGATCTCACACGGGGGAGAAACCATTTTCCTGTCCTGAGTGCGGGAAATGTTTTTCACAGAAGTCTCATCTTCACAAACATCAGAGATCTCACAAGGGGGAGAAGCAGTATTCCTGTCCTGAGTGCGGGAAATGTTTTTCATATAAGTCCGATCTTTCCACGCATCAGAGATCTCACACAGGAGAGAAGCCACATTCCTGTACTGAGTGCCGGAAATGTTTTTCAGAGAAATCCAGTCTTGACAGACATCAGAGATCTCACACGGGGGAGAAGCCGTATTCCTGTCCTGAGTGCGGGAAATGTTTCTCACAGAAGTCCGCTCTTTACACACATCAGAGATCTCACACGGGAGAGAAGCCGTATTCCTGTACTGAGTGCGGGAAATGTTTTTCAGTGAAGTCCAGTCTTTCCACACATCAGAGATCTCACACAGGGGAGAAGCCGTATTCCTGTCCTGAGTGTGGGAAATGTTTTTCACAGAAGTCTGATCTTTCCAGACATCAGAGATCTCACACAGGAGAGAAGCCACATTCCTGTACTGAGTGCAGGAAATGTTTTTCAGAGAAGTCCAGTCTTGACAGACATCAGAGATCTCACACGAGGGAGAAGCCGTATTCCTGTCCTGAGTGAGGGAAATGTTCCTCACTGAAGTTCTCTCTTCCTGTACAACAGGGATCCCACACAACCCTCGAGGTGTATTAGTGAGTGCGGGAAATGTCTTGTATATGAATGTTGCTGGACATCACAGGTCTCATGTGGGGAAGAAGCACACCCTGATATACACCTCAGATATACTCCATGGCTGATCTTCATCATGTAAGAAACAGTTCATAAGGAGATCAGAGATCACCAAAGACATGGATGAAGTGTTGTACCGTGTTGGCCATTGATAGCAGGAGAAAAATTGGGTCATGACCTCTCATTGGCTGAGTACATTTTGTGGTGGAAGATTTCACAAACACTTAGGCCGCGCACACACGTCCGAGAAACTCAACGAGCAAAACACATCGTTTTTTTCTCCTCGAGTTTCTCGTTCGGCTGTCAAAAAACTAATCGAGCCAAATTTCCCCATTGCCCAATGAGGAAATAGAGAACATGCTCTCTATTTGGCGCGACAAGTTTCTCGGCGAAAAGTGTACACACGACCAGTTTTCTCGGCAGAATACGTCTCCCATCGAGTTTCTTGCTGGATTCTGCCGAGAAAACCGGTCGTGTGTACAGGGCCTTAGAGGTCTAATTAAAAAATAAAAATAGTTGAATGAATGTGAGCGGCCATGATGAATATTGGATGTATTTTATTTCATACTCTGATTTCTTTGGCTCCATCTAGTGGCCATAATGCAGTATTGTGATATGATATGACAGAAACAATATCTCATTATGGTCACTAGATGGAGCTGACGATGATAGGAAATCACTGTGTTGCATTATGATCAGAATGTGTAATGATTGGATGAATGATTGTCAAATTTGTCCAATGAATCTTCTAGAAGTAGGCCCCTTAGTTTCCTCTGTCAGACATGGTTTCATACTCATACACTGGTGAGTACAGTACACACTGAAGGACAGAACTTAACCACTTCAATACCGGCCACTTTCCCCCCATTCCTGCCCAGGCAAATTTCCAGCGTTTCCAGCTTGTTTGGCGAATTTCAAACATTATGGGCCGTTTGTGCCAAAGCGGTGTATCACAGCCCATAATGCACTGCGTCACCGCAGTGCATTGCTGGCTGATGATTGGCTAAGCATGCACTATGACACGCATGCTTTGGAAAATCACAGCGCCGTCAGCACAGAGAGACATAATTGGCCAAAGGCAGGGTGCCTTTGGCCAATCAGGCATTAGGTACACGCCCCACACTATATAAGGCCGTCTGCGCGTCGGCCCTGTGTAGCGTGTAGCTGTGGTGGAGAGAGTGTCATTTAATTTCGGTTAGCTAGATTGAGGAGGCAGTTGATTTAGTTAGATCAGTATATTTAGTATATATATGCATTGCAGGCTTTATATATATATTCTGTGTACAGTTTAGCTTGATCTCACTGCAGACCATTCCTGTTGTTCTCTTCCTAATCATACTACAGGCAGGCAGTTGATTCAGGTAGCTGCAGTCTATTCAGAGGTCCCTGTTCTAATTCCTGAGTCCCAGCCTTATTCTTCAATGGGAAACCCTAACTCTATAAACCCAACCCTAACCCTACCGCTATCCCTAACCCGGCCGGACAGTTTCCTATTCCTCTGTGGGCACCCGGTGTAGGGCACATTGCCATTCAAAATCGGCAAGGTGCCCACCAATCTGCCCTTCTGTTTCGATTAAATTTTAAAAGCAGCAAAATGTACCTTTCTTCTTTCAGTTGGTGCTGCTGTGACTTCTGCTGCTGCAGCACCTCTTTGCTGTAGCCAATTTCCATCCACAGCCACTATAACTTGGCCTATGATCTCTGCTGTAGGGTTAGGACCATAATGTGCCAGTCTTATGTTAACAGCCCGATCAAAACGTGCCTCTTCGGGTGTCCTGTCTGTTACGCTGGGCCTTTCGGTTATGTTGGGTCTTTCGGCTCTATCCATTTCGACTAGTTCTGCGATAATGTCCCTCTTCTTATGGTTGTTGGTCGGTCTCCCCCGGTTCTCCAGTAAGTCCTTGAGGGTAGAGTGCCTTAGGCGTTCATACTGTGCCTCCATTGTCCTGTGTCCTCTTGTAACTGTCCTTCTAGGCTGTGGGAATCATCCCGCTGCTTGCCACCAATGTAACGACACCCCGCGTATAAAAGGGGTTAATGTCGTGTAGCGCAGGCATTTTTGCCTTTTAATATTATGTTAATGTTGTGCAGTGTTGTTTCATGACTAATGGTATAAATTGGTATTTGGCACCATCTAGTGGCTTAAACGTGAAATGTACTTCATTTATGTTGTTTTTCAAGAGCACGTTGTAATATTTTACGAAGAACCTACCCATGAACATTCGGGGCTGAAGTGCATGCTGGGTAGGAGATAAAAGGCCCTGTGGTGGCCATCTTGGGTCTCTTGTGCCAGGGACGCATGGCCTGCCAGCAGAGCTCTGTATGTGTGTGTGTTTCATAGAGCTCGGGTCTACATCGTCATCTGTGAAACAGAACAATGTGACAGTGTGGTCGCAGCAAACAGACTGAGATCCTGTGGAGCGGAGGCATCCATCTGTCTGGACCTCGTGTGGTGAGAGGGCTAATGCCCAGAACTTTGTACTGCTTTTCACACACCTAGACTGATTGCATAGTGTTGCTGGGACCGGTAGTTCCACGAAAACAGTTCAGTTCAATAGAGTCACCTGTGCATAGGCCTCAAGCCTGATTTAATTAGTTAGTGACTACCGTTGGAGGTGCATTTCCAAGAAGGAGCACACAGATACTTTTCACAATTTAAGCTACTGTTCTATGTTGTTCTACACTGCTTTATTGATCAGAGAACCCTTTGGATTACAATCTTTGTTTCACTCTTTAGCTAACAGAAGAAAGAAGACCAGAGACTATACTGTATTCTTACCGCAAGGCCTTGCGGTGCTGTTACCACTTACTAGAGACTGTAGGGGGAATATTGAGTTGATTATACTGTTATATATCATTCTTGCCGAATACTGTGTGCCGCATAGTGGGTTTCATAGTGTCTACATGGTGTGCTGGAAGTGGGAAGGTGCCCAGTGCTGAGGTTGTTGCCTGAGCATTAGTCCCACTTGGAGACACTCCTGCTGAAGCAATACAGGTGATTGCCGTTTACAACCTCTTGTCTCATTATTGTATACCAATTGTGATTCCATGTTAACGATAAAACCTGTTCTAGTAAATTTACCTTTTTCTTTAACACAATCTGTTGTGAGGCTTGTTAATTCTCCAAACAGGTGTAGCAGTGTATGCCCAGGTGACAACACAGGTAAAGTGAATATACTCTGTGTCTATTCACCTGTCTTTTATTATTGAGCTTCACACCAGCACTGCACCACAGCTGTGTCAAGGGGAGTGAGACCAAATTATTGGGGGTGTTAGAGCAGAGTATAGGCCCAATCAATTACCAGTGGCTCCTTCGGGGGTGAGCACTACAGTCGTTTAGGATATTACATTCCCGAACACAAGGCATCTACCAGACACTCCAACCAGGCGAACAAGAAACCCATACGAATGATTCTCTCTCAAATATGAGACAAAGCTCTGTGTTGAGGTTCAAACAGGAATGACAATCTTTATTGAGAGACCACAGGCTTATATACAGAAAGAGAGGAGGTGCATACATATCCTGCTCATATTACTCTGAAAATACACCCATGACCAGACCTAATTAACATGAGCTAATTAACTACAGCTGATGACTCAGACACATGACCTTCAGGCTAGCCTTGCTGTCTCCTAAACTACAATACACATTATCATAGGACTCCTTCACGCAATACAGGGTCAATTAGCACAAGCACAATGATAGATCCTCATAAGCCATCCTAGATTAATTTACATCACAACAGACAGGTGGGCTGGAGTTGATGACATTAGCATCTAACAGTATGTGTCCCAAAATTATGAATGAGTCACTCTTTCTAATATGGCATATATTCTGAGAGATATTGTGGATACATATTACTGTCCCATTCCAAGTGATCCAAGACATATTCCTAATGTTCATTATTTTCATACTCTTTCTTACTATTTTCTTTCTATGCCCCTAATAGACACAGGGTCGTTTAGACATAAGAGGTGCAGGGGGAACTGAGGCAAGGGTATCCCATACTTTCTAAGGGATTCTGGGTTCCACGGGCCCTCCCGTTACAATGACCAAGCCGTCCTCATCCGCCTCATCCTCAGAGTACCTTGGCTGCCAATGCAGGTGCCAAAGCGGCCTATTCCATCGGCTCCAGGTCATCATCAGTTACTCCTTCCCTAGCCCCACCATCATTCACGGAGGAGTCCCCCGAACTGTTCGGCCACAGTTTCAAGGACATGCTGCAGGAGGATGTGCAGCGTTTTGAAGGCTCCGATAAAGGTACACAGCTAGAGGAAGGCAGTAACGTGAGCCCAGAGAGAGGGTGTGCCCAAGAAGGACAACAAACTGGCAGTCATGTTCCCCCAGCTGCAGCATACTGTCAGATTTGCTTCAGTGACGAGGAGGGAGGGGATGATGAGGTCACTGACTACGTGGGTGACTGAGAGGAGGAGGAGGCACATCTCCAACGAGGCAGGATGCCCTCCAGGGGCTAGCTTAAGGGCAGCCACCCTATTGCATCACAACGCAGAGCTCTGCATGTTCCGGAGCGCTGCTGACTGCGTGTTTTTCCAAAAGTTCTTTGGTGTGGGCCTTTTTTCAGATGTGTGCAGCAGATTGCGCCGTTGCTATTTGCAACATATGTCTGAAGCATATATCGCGTGGCCAAATACTAGCCGCTTGGGCACCACATGCTTGACCAGACATATGTCGACCAGCCGTGCAGTCTGTTGGCAAGCGTACATAAAAGACCCACATCAAAGAACAAAGCGGACCTCTCCTTGCTCCTCATCAGCTGGGATTTCCAACCCCACTATACCTTCAGTCCTCTCATAAACCTGCACTGAGAGGAATGAAGGTGTAGAATTAGCTGTGCCACTGCCAAGTACTTGCGGGCAATCTGCTATCGGTACACCAATGTTGGATTGTAACAGGCAAATTTCCCTACCCCAGTTGCTACAGCGGCGAAAGAAATTTGCTCCCAGCCATCCACATGCCCAGTGGTTGAATGCTAGCTTGACTAAATTGCTAGCACTCCAACTGCTGCCTTTTCAGCTGGTAGACTCTGCCCCCTTCCGTGAGTTTGAGGAATGGGCAGTACCTCAGTGGCAGTTTCCCAAACGCCACTTTTTTTCACGGAAGGCGATTCCGGCTCTCTAACGGCATGTGGAAGGCAATGTCCTGCCCAAGAACTGCCTAATCTGTGACATGCCCACCAGATGGAACTCAACATTGGCCATGCTGCAGCGACTGCACATGCAGCAAAGGGCCATCAATGAGTACCTGTGCGTCTATGGCACCAGGACAGGGTCATGGGAGCCTGTTTGTTTGTTTTTTGCCACACCAGTGGGTCATGATCAGGGATGCATGCATGCACTGTCCTGTCACCATTTTAAGGAGGCCACAAGGATGGTGAGCAGTGAAGTTCATGTGATACAGTCCCTCTTGTCTACCTGTTGGAGCACACGCTGCGTGGAATAATGGACAGGACACTTGAGCCAGAACAGAGGGAGGAAGAGGAGGACTTCCTTACCTCTCAAGGCGCCAAGGACAAGGAGGATTGTGTCAGCATGGAGGTGGAGCCTAGCACTCAGCATCAGCAGCAGTCTTCAAGGGATCAATTACAGTCCCAAGAAACCCATGGACTTGTACCTGATTGGGAGGAGGTGGCTGCGGATCATGTTGTTCTAAGTAACCCAGAGGACTCCGGACCGAATGCCTCAGCAAACCTACGCTGCATAGCCTCCCCCGATCCAGCAAAGCCTGCGGAAGGATCCTTGTATTTGTGGTATCAAGGAGAGGGATCATTACTGGCTGGCAACCCTTCTTGATCCACATTATAAGGGTAAGGTTGCAGACCTTATCTTGCCGGCGCAGAGGATGAAACATCTTTGGGAGGCTACAAAATCCTGGTCCTGGACAATGTGTTGCTGAGGCTTCGGTCAGCCAAAGAAGGAGCAGTGGAGAAGGTGGCCATCTGACCGATGCGTTCAGACAATTTTTTAGTCCGCAGCCCCAAGGTATGACCGGTTCCAGCAACCATCGCCAGCGTCTGAATTACATGGTGCAGGAATACCAGATATCAGACTTGGACACCTTTCCCACCGAAAATCCTCTCGGTTACTGGGTCTTGAGGATGGATCACTGGCCAGAGCTTGCACAGTACGCAATTGAGCTACTGGCTTGTCCTGCATCCAGCGTTCTTTCGGAACGCACATTCAGTGCTGCTGGAGGCTTTGTAACCGATCACAGGGTGCGCCTCTCCACTGACTCGGTCGATCGACTGACCTTCATAAAAATAAATCAGGCTTGGATCAACACCAGCTACCAAGCACCTGATGCTGATGTAACTGAATATTTTTTTTGAAATGTCAGATCCCTTCAAGACTGTCTATGCTGATGCTGAGTGACTATCCTGTTATGCTGAGTGACTATCCTTTTCCTCCTCACTGATCATGCTGATAGGTTGTAAGAACATTTTTGGTTTTGGGCACCGCCACCAGGCCCAATTTTTTTGCCCCTGTTTAACAGGGGCATGTTATTACAATTTTTGATGCAATACTTTGCAGCGGGCTCATTCCTGCGCTCCAACTAGAGTATCTGTGAGGCCCCGTACACACGTCTGAGAAACTCGACGAGCAAAACACATCGTTTTGCTCGTCGAGTTTCTTGTGAAGCCGCCGAGGATCTCGCCGAGCCAAGTTTCCCCATTGACTAACGAGGAAATAGAGAACATGTTCTCTATTTGGCTCGACGAGTTCCTCGTCGGTTTCCTCGGCCAAAAGTGTACACACGACCGGGTTTCTCGGCAGAATACGGCTCCGATCGAGTTTCTGGCTGAATTCTGCCGAGAAACTCTGTCGTGTGTACGGGGCCTGAGGGGTTGCAGTGTTGTGGCACCAGCACCAGTGCCTAAGGCCCAATTTTTCTGCCCCCCTTTAACAGTTGCGTGTAATTACAATTTTTGATGCAATACTTTGTAGCGGGCTCATTCCTGCGCTCCAACTAGAGTATCTGTGAGGGGTTGCTGTGTTGTGGCACCAGGGCCTAAGGCCCAATTTTTCTGCCCCCGTTCAACAATTCTTAATCTAATATTTCACAGCATGGCCCGTTCCAGCGCCCACCAAGAGTAACTGTGAGGACTTACAGTGTTGTGGCACCAGCACTACCAACAAAGGCCCAATTTTTCTACCACTGTTTAACAATGGTGTGTGTGACAGGAAGTCAGGTAAATCTGTGGGTGTTGTCACTGATGGGACATACATTTCTGCCTTGTTTATCCGATACACAGATGGTTATCGGGTGTCGGCTACAAACGTAGCCAGAGAAAGGCTAAAGGCTGTTGAAAAACTTCAGCTGTTCAGAATGAGGCAATTAAGGCCTCTATAAGTAGTCCAAAGGATTACCACTAATTTGCTGCATCATTCCTAAGGCTTTGTGAGTAGGAGAGCAGCGTACTGAAAGTCTCCTGAGGAGGCGAGGAGAGGATTGAATTTTCTGTGTGATAAAAATCAAAAGACTATTGTTTTGTGCTGTATGACCAGCACTGTCTACCTAGCAGTAGGCTGTGTTAGACTTCATAGATAGGTTCCTGTGTGGAAGGTAGACGCCCAGAGTGGCTAGGAGTGACTTTATGTTTGATTTTGTTTATGCTGTTTGGATGCTTGCAATTGTTTTCCAGCAAGATGGAAAAATAAACCAAAAACGTTGTTTTCAACCGTCTTCGACTGCCAGTCTGTATAAATTCAGTGTGTGGTGAACCCATCCAAGGGGTCACACACCCCGCTACCGAGCTAACCCCTCACACATGTAATAGTTAATATGGGAAAAACGTGTCTCCTCTCCCCTGATGCTTTATCACCAATCCTTGTTTCCCTAAAAACCCTGAATTTTCTAAAAACGTTTGTTTTTGGGACAAAAAGTGAGGTGCAATCTTCTGAACAGATGCACACAGACAGCAAAACAAATGATTACAGGGGTGATAACCCTTCCCTATGATATCCAAAAAGCTTAAAAATAGATTTTACGGCTGGAGCTACACTTTAAAAAAGTACAAGTTCACAATTACAAACAGATTCTACTTAACAACAAACCTACAGTCCCTGTCTTGTTTGCACCTCCTGTATACTACTGTTCGGAGTATATAGGGCCTGGGGGCCACACGCCATTCCGTTTTTTTATTTGGGTGCGGGGTTCCCCTTAACCACTTGCTTACTGGCCCATAGTCAAAAGACGTCCTGTTTTTAAAGATGGATATCTCGAGAATGGCAGCAGCTGCTGCCACAAACGAGGTATCCATCTTTAGTGTGCGCGGTCTTGTAAACGATAACGACGGTCTCCGCGGCGGATTCGCCGCGAGATCGCCGTTATCGGTGGCGGGAGAGGCCCCCCTCCCGCCGCCCTCCCCCCTCCCGCCGCTCTCCCGCGCCCTCCGCCGCTTACCGTAGCCGTCGGTAGCGGCGGAGGCGATCGGGACCGTTCGGCTGGTGACTGGGGACGAGACTGAACGAAAAATCTCCTTCGCCCGTCCCCATAGCTCTGCTGGGCGGAAGTGACGTCAAAACGTCAGTCCCGCCCAGCCTCTTAAAGAAACATTTTTTTTTTTGTCATTTGAAAAAATGACATTTTCAATTTTTTTTATTTTTTTCTTGCATTTTAGTCTAAATATAAGATCTGAGGTCTTTTTGACCCCAGATCTCATATTTAAGAGGACCTGTCATGCTTTTTTCTATTACAAGGGATGTTTACATTCCTTGTAATAGGAATAAAAGTGATCAAATTATTATTTTTTTTTATTTCAGTGTAAAAAAATTATAAACTAAATAAAAATAAATAAGAAAACAAAAAAAAAAACGCCCCGTCCCAATGAGCTCGCGCACAGAAGCGAACGCATGCGCGAGTAGCGCCCGCATATGAAAACGGTGTTCAAACCACACAAGTGAGGTATCGCCGCGATCGTTAGAGCGAGAGAAATAATTCTAGCCCTAGACCTACTCTGTAGCTCAAAAAATGCAACCTGTAGAATTTTTTAAACGTCGCCTATCGAGATTTTTAAGGGTAAAAGTTTGACGCCATGCCACGAGCGGGCGCAATTTTTAAGCGTGACATGTTGGGTATCATTTTACTCGGCGTAACATTATCTTTCACAATATTTAAAAAAAATGGGCCAAATTTATTGTTGTCTTATTTTTTAATTCAAAAAAGTGAATTTTTTTCAAAAAAAGTGCGCTTGTAAGACCACTGCGCAAATGCGGTGTGAAAAAAAGTATTGGAATGACCACTATTTTATTCTCTAGGGTGTTAGAAAAAAAATATATATATATAAAGTTTGGGGGTTTTAAGTAATTTTCTAGCAGAAAAAACTGTTTTAGTCTTGCAAACACCAAATCTGAAAAACACCTAAGGTCTGGAAGTGGTTAAAAAAGTACAAGTTACAAAACCTACAGTCCCTGTCTTGTTTGCACTGCCTGTATACTACTGTTCGGAGTATATAGGGCCTGGGGGCCACACGCCTTTCCGTTTTTTAATTTGGGTGCGGCGTTCCCCTTAATATCCATACAAGACCCAAAGGGGCTGAGGGGGGGACCCATGCCATTTTTTTCTCAATGATTTTCATCCAGACATTACATTAAAGCCGCAAGCAGTTTTAAATGACTTTTTTTCCTTTAGAAATGTCATTTTGTGCAGGGACAGTTCTAAACACGGGAAACACGTGACACTTCACAAGCATACTATAGACACCCCCCAAATATGATATTTAAAGAAATATTTCACTTTTTTTAACTTTAAGCATCTATAAAATCACTGCTCCTGAAAAATCGGTCGTTTTTAAAACTTTTTTTGCATTGATACATGTTCCCTGGGGCAGGACCCGGGTCCCCAAACCCTTTTTAGGACAATAACTTGCATATTAACCTTTAAAATTCGCACTTTTGATTTCAAACGTTCGAATAGACTTTAATGGGGTTCTAAAGTTTGTGCGAACGTTCGGTCCGTTCGCAGGTTCTGGTGTGAACCGATGCGGGGCGGGGGGGGGGGGGGGGTTGTTCGGGTCATCCCTACTGCAGGGACCTGTAGTTAGGAGGGCCTTATCTATTCTGTAAAGATGTAAATACTTATATATATATATATATATATCTGTCTATTTTTGTACATAATTTATTTGTACAGTTCCTCCAAGTTGTTTCCCTTTATCCCTTCCAATTTATTTTATGGGATGCCCTTGCCCAGGAGCCAGGGGGCCAGCTGGATTCTGGTGGGGGGTGAGTGTAGCACCCCCTACCTTAGTAGAATTTTTGTGAGTGCAGGTAAATTTATTCAGGTCTAGCTGCAAGCTAGGCCTGTTTGTTATGGTCTGTGTGGGCTGGAAGTGGCCTAAAGTAGTAGCAGGTGGCTCGCATGCAGCATCACTTCTCTGTCACCTCCCTTTTGCTTCTAGAGGATTATAGAAGAAAGGCAGGGAAGAGGGATGGAGTGGCATGAGGTGTCTCAGGAAGCTCTGACCAATCCCCAACTAGGATTGGCAGGGGGCAGGCCTCCTGGGTCAGCCTTGCTGGGAGGAGTTGTTCGGGTGGAAGAACTGGAGATGGAGCACTAGGTTGTCGGGGCCTTTGTGGGCGCTCCCCAGTCTGGGGGGGCGTGACCTTGGGCCTGAGGGTTCGGGTGCAGGACAGAGACTTTTCCAATCATTTTATGTGGAATTTTAATTGTTTTTTAAATCGCATTTTATATTTTGAAATATTATAATAGATATGTGGGCATGTGCTAGGAGTATGTAAGGCTCCATTCACATCTAGGCAGACAAATTCGCGGCGTTTTGTCCCGCGAATTGCGGCGACAAATAGCAGCGTTTTGTACCGCGATTTGCGGCGACAAAACGCCGCGATTGTCCGCCTAGATGTGCCCCATGTACTCCCTCATCCCGGGATCCTCCATAAACACCCTCCAAAGTACAATGGAAGGTGGCCCGGCCAGGTGAGCTGACACATACACCCTGATATGTGTCCCGGACCCCGGAGAAGTATCGGGAACCGAGCCGGGAGCCCCCTCCTCCTCCACACACAAAGAACTCGGCGCATCGTCCGCCTCACAACATGCGGGAAACTTCTCCAACTACCTGAACTCTCCTCCGTCCTCCCCCCCCGCCAAGGTGCGCTCGTTGGATCCGTCCCGTACAAGAGCCTCCTCCTGGGAACAGTCCAAACTGTGAGCCGGGGGGAGTCTTTGGTACCAATGAGTGGTCCTTGCGCTCCCTTTCACCATCTATGGAGATGGTTCCCATCTCCTATGCCGAACGCCGAATGCCGCCTGAAAAAAAGGTCCGGGACCTTTTTTCAGGCGGCAGGCGTGGAGATGTAAACCATCTCCATAGAGGGCAATGTCTTTTCATCCCTCTGGCGGCAGCGGCGTCGCACTACAGGCGACAAAATGCCTAGATGTGAATGGGGACTAAGTGTGGTTTTGTTGAGAAGTGTTTTATTGCTGCTGTTTTTGGGGGCTTGTTCCGGGACCACCTGTCCATGTGACCTGCCAGCCGTTGCCCCTAGCAACCATGGAAGATGGGGAATTGATTTGTTCCATCAGTACCGCTACACCCAATAAGAGGAAATATAGAAGAGAAAAATACAACAAATGTTCCTCTAATGAACCCCATACAATATATAACTGTATGTGAGATAGGGGCCTTAGATTGTAAGCTCCTTGGGGCAGAGACTGATGTAACTGTACAGTAAGTGCTGTATACTTTGTCTGTGATATATACTGTCCACACCAATAAAGGAAACTGAGAATAGTGTGATAACAGGGAGTGTCCAACAGGTGGCAGCAGTATACTCGTTTGTTCTATAGCTCTATGAATAGTCCGATGAACTGATCACAGGGATATGTTGCCATTGTCTCACCGTTTTCATCAGCATTCAGGCTTACATAGGACATTGCTGCAGTTATACACTCACCGGCCACTTTATTAGGTACACCTGTTTAGTTGCTCGGTAACACAAATTACTAATCAGCCAATCACATGGCAGCAACTCAATGCATTTGGGAATGCAGACGTGGTGAAGACGACTTGTTGCATCAGAATGGGGAAAGAAAGGGGATGTAAGTGACTTTGAACGTGCCATTAGGGTGACCACTTGTCCCGGATTGCCCGGGACAGTCCCGCATTTTGCAGGTCTGTCCCAGGTCCCGGGCACCTTCATTCCAGGACAATACAGTGTCCCGGAATGAAGCTGACACTGAAACCCCCCTCCCCTCTATCTGTTGCCCCCAAAAAAGGCCGCCACATTGCTGTTTTACTCACTGACAGCACTTGTCCTGGCCGGGAAAGTCTGGAGAGGCACAATCCGCGCCCCCTGCTTGTGATTGGATAAATCATAAATCCCACCTCTTGTGTCTAATCACAGCAGGGCAGTGAAAAGCCAGAGATGGAACAAGGTAAAACGGTTCTTGGCCAGTCAGGACAAGTGCTGTCAGTGAGTAAACTGGCGATGCGGCTGCCTTTTTTGGGGGGCGTGATCAGTGCTTCTGGGTAGAGCGTGCATCCGCCACCCCAGCTGATTTTTGGGAAAGGGGTCCCTGAATGGCCGTTTGGAAATGTGGTCACCCTACGTGGCATGGTTGTTGGTGGCAGACGGACTGGTCTGAGGAGCTCTGGGGTTTTCACACACAACCATCTCTCGGGATTACAGAGAATGGTGGGAAAAAGATAAAATATCCAGTGAAGACCTGAAGCGCTGAACTGTATGTTGTCTACCGGGCGCTCGGGTTCGGCACATCATGGATCTGGTGGACAGATTAGTTGGATGGGCTGGGGAAGACCCGGCTGTCATGCTGCACGTTGGCACCAATGAGAAAAATATCCAATGGTGTGGAGGGAAATTCATTAGACTGCAATGACCACAACCAGAGTTAGACTATTGGGATTGGCATGGGCAACTTGGTTCACGTCATTAACTGGCAGAATCTGCAGGGGACCATTTGGAGCCACTGGGGGGCCCTGATATCTGAGCACAGACAGCCAGAATGTCTAGGGTGAGGTCCCTGTGGACATGGAGGATCCCTTGGCCATACCTGAGAGAGCTGAGTTAGACACTGATGAAGAGTATCCTATGATAATAGGGTTCTGAGGTGTCGGTTCCTTCTGGGGACACTAGGGTAAATGCCCACAGAAGCACTCGAGAACTAGGAGCTCATCCTTGGCATTGCTGTGGGTGTCTTGGTAAAGACTTATGTCTGCACATCGGTAATACAATTTGGCCCAATGTGAGGCAAGGTTTAAGGTACTTACAAACCCAAGCAGCTGGTGCTTTTATGGGGGTTACAGGTGGGTTGAGGTGTAACCAAGTCAGTGTAGGCAAGGAGAGGAAACAGATCCACATGATGCTTCAGGAGCAGCAGATTCAGAGTTTCACCCAGTGAATGCCATCAGCACTCCGTTCCTCAGCTTTACCTCTTAACATGTTAAACCAGCAGCTGTGAGAATTTGTGGCCAACAATGAGGTAGCTCCCAGCTCTTCATCACAACCGCTGAGGTCCCTATCCCTAAATCACAACCTGCCTTGCTCATTAAGTGAGTCCTCAGACACAGCACCTAACACCTGGTGCTGCGGCATGGCTCTGGACCCAGAAAGCACCAAGAAACCTCCATTGAGGTCAGCAAGGAAGCTCCATTGAGGTCACCAAGAAACCATGATTGAGGTCACCAAGAAACCTTGATTTAGGTCACCAAGAAACATTGAGGTCACCAAATAACTTTGATTGAGGTCACCAAGGAACTTTGATTGAGGTCACCAAGGAACCTTGATTGAGGTTACCAAGGAACCTTGATTGAGGTCACCAAGAAACCATGATTGAGGTCACTAAGGAACCTTGAGGTCACCAAGTAACTTTGAGGTCACCAAGGAACCTTGATTGAGGTCACCAAGTAACTTTGATCAAGGTCACCAAGGAACTTTGATTGAAGTCACCAAGGAACCTTGATTAAGGTCACCAAGAAACCTTGATTGAGGTCACCTACAAACCATGATTGAGGTCACCAAGTAACTTTGAGGTCACCAAGGAACCTTGATTGATGTCACCACGAAACCTTGATTGAGGTCACCAAGAAACCATGATTGAGGTCACTAAGGAACCTTGAGGTCACCAAGTAACTTTGAGGTCACCAAGGAACCTTGATTGAGGTCACCAAGTAACTTTGATCAAGGTCACCAAGGAACTTTGATTGAAGTCACCAAGGAACCTTGATTAAGGTCACCAAGAAACCTTGATTGAGGTCACCTACAAACCATGATTGAGGTCACCAAGTAACTTTGAGGTCACCAAGGAACCTTGATTGATGTCACCACGAAACCTTGATTGAGGTCACCACGAAACCTTGATTGAGGTCACCAAGGAACTTTGATTGAGGTCACCAAAGAACCTTGATTGAGGTCACCAAGAAACCTTGATTGAGGTCACCAAGTAACTTTGAGGTCACAAAGGAACCTTGATTGAGGTCACCAAGAAATCTTGATTGAGGTCACCAAGAAACCTTGAGGTCACCAAGAAACCTTGAGGTCACCAAGTAACTTTGAGGTCACAAAGGAACCTTGATTGAGGTCACCAAGAAATCTTGATTGAGGTCACCAAGAAACCTTGATTGAGGTCACCAAGAAACATTGTTTGAGGTCACCAAGGAACCTTGATTGAGGTCACCAAAGAACCTTGAGGTTACCAAGTAACTTTGAGGTCACCAAGAAACCTTGATTGAGGTCACCAAGGAACTTTGAGGTCACCAAGGAACCTTGATTGAGGTCACCAAGAAACCTTGATTGAGGTCACCAAGGAACCTTGATTGAGGTCACCAAGGAACCTTGATTGAGGTCACCAAGGAACCTTGATTGAGGTCACCAAGAAACCTTGATTGAGGTCACCAAGGAACCTTGAGCTCACCAAGTAACTTTGAGGTCACCAAGCAACCTTGATTGAGGTCACCAAGAAACCTTGATTGAGGTCACAAAGAAACATTGATTGAGGTCACCAAGGAACTTTGATTGAGGTCACCAAGAAACCTTGATTGAGGTCACCAAGAAACCTTGATTGAGGTCACCAAGGAACCTTGATTGAGGTCACCAAGAAACCTTGATTGAGGTCACCAAATAACTTTGATTGAGGTCACCAAGTAACTTTGCTTGAGGTCACCAAGGAACCTTGATTGAGGTCACCAAGAAACCTTGATTGAGGTCACCAAGTAACTTTGCTTGAGGTCACCAAGGAACCTTGATTGAGGTCACCAAGAAACCATGATTGAGTTCACCAAGTAACTTTGATTGAGGTCACCAAGTAACTTTGATTGAGGTCACCAAGTAACTTTGATTGAGGTCACCAAGGAACTTTGATTGAGGTCACCAAGAAACCTTGATTGAGGTCACTAAGGAACCTTGAGGTCACCAAGTAACTTTGAGGTCACCAAGGAACCTTGATTGAGGTCACCAAGAAACCTTGATTGAGGTCACTAAGAAACCTTGATTGAGGTCACCAAGAAAGCATGATTGTAGGTCACCAAGGAACCTTGAGGTCACCAAGTAACTTTGATGTCACCAAGGAACCTTGATTGAGGTCACCAAGAAACATTGATTGAGGTCACCAAGGAACCTTGATTGAGGTCACCAAGGAACCTTGAGCTCACCAAGAAACTTTGAGCTCACCAAGAAACTTTGAGCTCACCAAGAAACCTTGATTGAGGTCACCAAGGAACCTTGAGCTCACCAAGAAACTTTGAGCTCACCAAGAAACCTTGATTGAGGTCACCAAGGAACCTTGAGCTCACCAAGAAACTTTGAGCTCACCAAGAAACCTTGATTGAGGTCACCAAGAAACTTTGAGCTCACCAAGAAACCTTGATTGAGGTCACCAAGGAACCTTGAGCTCACCAAGAAACTTTGAGCTCACCAAGAAACTTTGAGCTCACCAAGAAACCTTGATTGAGGTCAACAAGAAACTTTGAGCTCACCAAGAAACCTTGATTGAGGTCACCAAGAAACTTTGAGCTCACCAAGAAACCTTGATTGAGGTCACCAAGGAACCTTGAGCTCACCAAGAAACTTTGAGCTCACCAAGAAACTTTGAGCTCACCAAGAAACCTTGATTGAGGTCACCAAGAAACTTTGAGCTCACCAAGAAACCTTGATTGAGGTCAACAAGGAACCTGTAACGTCACACCAATAACTTTGCACTAAGTGCAACTATAGTTGCTTCTTTCCCAGTCAACTCTCTTCGTTTCCTTCTTTCTTTCTGAAGATTCTCTCACTTCCTGCAGCCTTGCTCTCCACGGTGGTTGCGGAGGTGCGCCACCTAGTGGTACTTCCTGATTCGCTCCTGTGCGGCCTATTTAAACTCCCAGCACTGACAGAATGGTGTTACTCTATTGCTAACAGAATGCCACTGTCAGCTGGGATTCCAGACTCACCTGATCTAAGCTCCAGCTTCCTGATCTGGACCACCAGGACTCCTTGTTCGCTACAGCTCACAGCAACCAGGTCCAGGCTCCCAGGACGCTCATCCATGCCCAGCTATCTGCAACCGCAAGTACTCTGCTATAGAAACCAATTGCTAAACGCTGATCTCCATACTTGTCGCTTGCTTCCAAGTTATGTTCACTACTATTGCTATCAATTGATATGGAGTTTCCCTGACGCCTGTACCAGTTCTCATGTTAATGTTCATTGCTACAGATACCAGCTCTCATGTTAATGTTCACTGCTACAGATACCAGCTCTCATGTTAATGTTCACTGCTACAGATACCAGCTCTCATGTTAATGTTCATTACTAACCCCTAGTGTACAGTCCCAGTACTGCAGCTATACTTATCCTTATACCATTAATACCAAGATTTACTTTAATGTTGCTTATGCTGGAATAAGCACTATTTACTTTACTGAGGCTGTGATGATAGAACACAAACTCTTAACTGAGTTAAGAGTGAAACCTGGGTTCGAACCTGAGAAGTCTCCGCAGTTGTGATCCATAAACCTTTAAAACGAATTTGGCGTATCGTTACAGAACCTTGATTGAAATCACCAAGGAACTTTGATTGAGGTCACCGAGAAATCTTGATTGAGGTCACCAAGGAACCTCAAATGAGGTCACCAAGTAAAAATCTTCACTGACATCACGAAAAAATAAATTCCAAAGTTAGAAGGTCCATTAGGGGCATAGGGTGACAGAGAGTATATATTGGACTACTTTAATATTTATCCACAATATTCCCCAGGATATATGTAAAAGACTATTTTCTGGTTGTTTGATTCTGAGCTCAACATGTTAGTTGAAAGATGCTAATGTCATCACCTCCAACCACTTGTCTGCCTGTTGTAATGTTAATGAATCCAGACTAACTTCTAAGGATCCTTTCATGTAGGCTTGGGCTAATTGACCCTGTATTGTTAGAAAGGATTCCTGTGATAATGTGTATTGAAGTTCAGGCGACAGCCAGGCTGCTAAAAGGAATTGGGTAATTAGCATGTTAATTAGGTCTGGTCTGGTCACAGGTGTATTTCCAGTAGAGTAATATGACGCACCTCCTCTTTTAACTGTGTATAAAACTTGTGTTTTTTTAATAAAGATTGTCAGTCCTGATATCTGAATGATGGGGGCACCTAGAGGCATCATTCAGATATCATTTTGTTCCGGCGGCGATCCTGCGCACCATAAGAATGATCATAGTGGCGGTTCCACCGCTTGATCGTTCTTATAGGCGCTCCCGCCGCCATCCGGTGCTTCTCCGGGCTCTCCCGTGCCATCGGGGGCCCGGAGAAAGAATCGCCCAGCGACGGATGGGAAGCATAGAGATGACTGGTGACCAGATGGTCCCCAGTCATCTCTATGACCATCGGAGGCCCGGGCACGATGTGATGACGTCACGCCCGGGTACCTGTAAGTAAACAAACCGCAATTGCGGCTACTAAGAATGAGATCTGTGAATTTTTTTCACGATCTCATGCTTTCCAGCCTGGAGGAGAGATGTGGGGGGAGGGGGAGGTCTTATTGACCCCGCATCTCTCCTTAAAGAGGGCCTGTCACACACTATTTCTATTACAAGAGATGTTTACATTCCTTGTAATAGGATTAAAAGGGATCACATTTTTTTTCTTAAAAAAGTGTAAAAAATAAATAAATTAAAATAAAAAATAAATAAATAAATAAAATGAAAATGCCCCTGTCTTCGATAGCTTGCGCTCAGAACCGAACACACACGTAAGTCCCACCCACACAGCATGTGCAACAATCCTAGCTCTAGACCTCCTCTGTAACTTTAAACTGGTAACCTGTAAGAAATTTAAAGCGTCGCCTATGGAGATTTTTAAGTAACCAAGTTTGGCGCCATTCCATGAGTGTGTGCAATTTTAAAGCGTGACATGTTGGGTATCTATTTACTCGGCATAACATCATCTTTCATATTTTACAAAAAAATTGGGCTAACTTTACTGTTTTGTTATTTTTTGATTCATGAAACCATTTTTTTTCCAAAAAAAAAGCATTTGAAAAATTATTGCTCAAATACTGTGCAAGATAAAAAGTTGCAATGACCACCATTTTATTCCCTAGGGTGTCTGCTAAAAAAACATATATAATGTTTGGGGGTTCTGAGTAATTTTCTAGCAAAATAATGATGATTTGTACATGTAGGAGAGAAGTGCCAAGATAGGCCCGGTATGGAGGTGGGTATTAAAGCCCGGTATTGAAGGAGTTAAACCTCAAGACAGAGCTTTGTCTCGTTATTGAGGGAGAATCATTCTTATGGGTCTCGTTCGCCTGACTGGAGTGTCGGTAGCTGCCTTGTGTTCGGGAATGCAAAATCCTAAACTACGTTAACCCCTTTCATAGATGGGATTGTCGTTTCAGCAGTATAACCCAACTGTTTCTGAACACCTGTGTCCCTCAATGGACAAGAAAGAAAAATACTTTACTTTAGTAGAATAGAAGAAAGCTGGAGTCCCTGTCAGATTTGTATTCCTGCCGTACAGTTCCCCTGACTTCCTGTTTGGTAAAGTGCTGTCAGCAGGAAAGGAAATGAAGGAGAATCTCTCAAAGGGGCCCCATATAGCAGCAAAAAATGGACAGGAGTTCTAATCCTTCCCCACTTCATCCAAGACTGGTAAACAATTTTAATCTCCTAGACCCAGCCTCCTTCCGTGGTTTCACAATCCCCGGACACCCCCACACACCCCCACACACACACACACGTACACACCCATTCACCAGATCATTGTCATGCATTGTGTGTTAGAAGGAACAGACACCTCTGATTGTGGACGGAGGTCTGATCTGACCCCATTTAATAAACACAACACAACTGACTTCATGTAACTCGTCTGTCCAGTCAAATCATCAATATATCTCATCTTATACAATAACGATTGCTTCATTTGTGCCGGTGACTTTGTGCTGGGATAACCTTGATACAGTTGAAAAGCTAAGTGGTTTTATAATGGGGATAACTGGATCTGTGAGGTGCATTCATAGGCTTGGTGAGCGGATGCTTATACAAGATGGCCGCTGGGTCCCCATTCAGGAAGATGTCTTTTGTTGGGTAGATAATGTCTTATCTTCCAGGATTGTCCTCACTCATTACTCTTCTGGCCCCAGATAACATTAACAAAAGAAAAATGACTCAAAATTCACCATAGAAAAGTTTCACCCTTCTTATTGTAGAAAATAAAAATCATCATGTTGAGTAGTTTGAGTCCCCCTAGTAGTCCACTTCCCCCTCATACAGGAAGATGCCGCTGAACACAGTCAGAGGCTCATCAGAATGGGCCAACTTTCCGGTCACAAGGTCAAGGCAGACAGTGTCACCCGCAGTGAGCTGTAGAATAATATTGAAGACCCCAAGGGAGCTGGTGGTGGTCTTGTTCTCTACAAGAGGCTTCTTCTCCAGGCCTTCCGGTTGGTAGCCTTCAGAGTCCACCCTGGCGATGCCCAAGTTGGATTTGGAGAGCACCGCTTCAATCTTTTCATCCTTGTAGCCGGTCAGGATGGCGCTAAAGAAATACCTGCCTTCTATTGGGGCTGTGAAGATACCTGGAAAGAAAATGCACACAGCTTGTTAGAGAAAGGAGACCTAAGACCTAAAACCTCTGTTAGAGAAAGGAGACCTAATACATTTGTTAATGACAGGAGACCTAAGACTGAAAACCTTTGTTAGAGAAAGGAGACCTAAGACTGAAAACCTTTGTTAGAGAAAGGAGACCTAAGACCTCTTCTCGTCACAAGACCTAAGAGTGAAAACCTTTGTTAGAGACTGGAGACCTAAAACTGAAAACCTTTGTTAGAGACTGGAGACCTAAAACCAAATACCTTTGTTAGAGAAATGAGACCTACAACCTTTGTTAGAGACAGAGGACCTAAAACTGAAAACCTTTGTTAGAGAAAGGAGACCTAACACCGAACACCTTCATTAGAGACTGGAGACCCAAGACCTAAAACCTTTGTTTTGGAGCATAGGTCATCTTTCTCTAACAAAAGTTTTAGATCTTGGGTCTCCTGTCTCTAGCAAAGGTTTTAGGTCTCAGGTCTCCTGTCTCCAATGAAGGTTTTAGGTCTTAGGTCTCCTGCCTCTAACAAAGGTTTTCGGTTTTAGGTCTCCTGTCTTTAATGAAGGTTTTAGGTCTTAGGTCTCCTGCCTCTAACAAAGGTTTTCGGTTTTAGGTCTCCTGTCTCTAATGAAGGTTTTCAGTCTTGGGTCTCCTGTCTCTAATAAAGGTTTTGGAGCATAGGTCTACTTTCTCTATTAAAGACAGGAGAGCTAAGACCTAAAACCTTTGTTAGAGACAGGAGACCTAAGACCTAAAACCTTTGTTAGAGACAGGAGACCTAAGACCTAAAACCTTTGTTAGAGACAGGAGACCTGAGACTGAAACCCTTAGTTAGAGACACGAGATCTAACACCGGACACCTTTATTACAGACAGGAGACCTAAAACTAAAAACCTTTGTTGGAGACAGAAGACCTAAGACATAAAACATTTGTTAGAGGCAGGAGAGCTAAGACCTAAAACCTTTGTTAGAGGCAGAAGACCTAAGACCTAAAACCTTCATTAAAGACAGAAGACCTAAGACCTAAAACCTTAGAGAAAGGAGACCTAAAACCAAAAACCTTTGTTAGAGAAAGGAGACCTAAAACCAAAAACCATCATTAGAGACAGAAGACCTAAGACCTAAAACCTTTGTTAGAGAAAGAAGACCTAAAACCAAAAACCTTTGTTAGAGAAAGGAGACCTATGCTCCAAAACCTTTATTACAGACAGTAGACCTATACTCCAAAACTTTTATTACAGACAGGAGACCTAAGACCTAAAACCTTTGTTAGAGACAGGGGGCCATATTCTCATAGAAGTTACGATGGAGTACCTCAGGATACTCCATCGTATCTCCCTTTTTTGGCCCGTGTATCTATGCGACTGATTCTTAGAATCATTTTCGCATAGATACACTTAAGATCCGCCATCTGTAAGTCACTTACACTGGCGGATCTTAAATGTAATGATGCCGGCCGCCGCTAGATGGCATTTACGTGAAGGACTCATTTGCGTATGCAAATGATCCTTCTACGCCGATTCCCGAACGAGTTCACGTCGCGTAACCGTCGCTAACGTCGTTTGCGTAAGCGGAAATTTAGTCCTGCTATATGAGGAATAAATTTCCGCAAGTCCCACGTAGGCCATGTTACGGATGGCGTCGGGTCCGCGTCGTGTTTTTTCATCGGGTACGTCGTTTCCGTAAGTCGTTCTTGAATACGACTTTACGTCAATGACGCACACGTCGGCGTCATTGACGTTTTCCGCCGAGAACTGGAGCATGCGCACTGGGCTTTTTGAAGCCCGGCGCATGCGCAGTTCATTAGAATCGGGGGCGCGCTTAATTTGAATACAAGCCGCCCCCTTGGAGATCCGCCAGGCTACGCCGGGGCATTTACACTCCGCCATCCCAACTTACGGAGCAAGTGTTTGGGGAATACAACACTTGCTCCTGTAAGTTGGGACAGCGGAGTGTAAGTGCCTTAAGAGCAGCCCACAGATTTTTACAGAGAATATGGGCCAGGGGACCTAAAACTGAAAACCTTTAGTAGAGACAGAAGACCTAAGACCTAAAACCTTTGTTAGAGACAGGAGACTTAAAACCAAAAACCTTTGTTAGAGGCAGGAGACCTGAGACCTAAAACCTTCATTAGAGACAGGAGACCTAAGACCTAAAACCTTTGTTAGAGACAGGGGACCTAAAACTGAAAACCTTTAGTAGAGACAGAAGACCTAAAACTGAAAACCTTTAGTAGAGACAGAAGACCTAAGACCTAAAACCTTTGTTAGAGGCAGGAGACCTGAGACCTAAAACCTTTGTTAGAGACAGGAGACCTAAAACCAAAAACCTTTGTTAGAGGCAGGAGACCTAAGACCTAAAACCTTCATTAGAGACAGAAGACCTGAGACCTAAAACCTCTGCTAGAGAAAGGAGACCTAAGACCTAAAACCTTTGTTAGAGAAAGGAGACCTAAAACCAAAAACCTTTGTTAGAGAAAGGAGACCTAAAACCAAAAACCTTTGTTAGAGAAAGGAGACCTAAAACCAAAAACCATCATTAGAGACAGAAGACCTAAGACCTAAAACCTTTGTTAGAGAAAGGAGACCTAAAACCAAAAACCTTTGTTAGAGGCAGGAGACCTAAGACCTAAAACCTTTGTTAGAGAAAGGAGACCTAAAACCAAAAACCTTTGTTAGAGAAAGGAGACCTAAAACCAAAAACCTTTGTTAGAGAAAGGAGACCTATGCTCCGAAACCTTTATTACAGACAGTAGACCTATACTCCAAAACTTTTATTACAGACAGGAGACCTAAGACCTAAAACCTTTCTTAGAGGCAGGGGACCTAAAACTGAAAACCTTTAGTAGAGACAGAAGACCTAAGACCTAAAACCTTTGTTAGAGACAGGAGACCTAAAACCAAAAACCTTTGTAAGAGGCAGGAGACCTAAAACCAAAAACCTTTGTTAGAGACAGGAGACCTAAAACCAAAAACCTTTGTAAGAGGCAGGAGACCTAAAACCAAAAATCTTTGTTAGAGACAGGAGACCTAAGACCTAAAACCTTTGTTAGAGACAGGAGACCTAAAACCAAAAACCTTTGTAAGAGGCAGGAGACCTAAAACCAAAAACCTTTGTTAGAGACAGGGGACCTAAAACTGAAAACCTTTAGTAGAGACAGAAGACCTAAAACCAAAAACCTTTGTTAGAGACAGGAGACCTAAAACCAAAAACCTTTGTTAGAGGCAGGAGACCTAAGACCTAAAACCTTCATTAGAGACAGGAGACCTAAGACCTAAAACCTTCATTAGAGACAGGAGACCTGAGACCCAAAACCTCTGCTAGAGAAAGGAGACACAAGACCTAAAACCTTTGTTAGAGACAGGTAACCCAAGGCCAAAAACCTTTGTTACAGACAGGAGATCCAAAACCTAAGTGTTGTCATCCATTATAATGAGGAGAGATCCCTCATCGTGGGTTTTAGGAAGAAGGAAACAGCATTAGAATGGTGACACTCACACAGCATTTTGAGGACTAGAAACAGTAGATAAAGAAACATTAGCTGGTTAAACTCAGCAGGATCTACCAAACACCAAATATCAGTTTTTGGAGGGCTGGCCTTCTGGTCATGTGACATATGGGTGGGCATGACATGATTGCTTGTAGACTGATGCCGTCCGGGGTAATAAAAAGACAATATTGCTGGAGGCATTTAATTATTTTTCTAGGTGCCTAGAGGATGATGATTACCTATTTTCAGAGTTCTGGAAGATGATGATCCTCAGAGGTCTGGGGTGGACATGTTCAGAACAGAAACATATATAGATTCGTTATGTTACTAAATTTGCTTTGATGATTCATGATTTGGAATTTGTTTAGTTTATTTTTAGTTTTCTAACTAATTCTAACTAAAGAGCGGGGCTGGGAGCCAGTTGCCATCCTTAACAACCAATGACTCATCAGCTGTCAGCGGGCTTCCCTATTGACAGCTGAATGTAAAAATAAAGAATGCCGGCAATAGAAAATTCATAAAAGAAACTGTGTGGGGTCTCCCCAATCTATACCAAGCCCTTAGTTTTAAAAAATGGTGTGGCCCCCCAAAATCAATACCAGACCCTTATCTGAGCATGCAGCCCGGCAGGCCAGCGAGTGACCCGGCCTCCTGAACTATCCCTACAGGAAGAGGATGATGGCAAACTATCCTGAAAGGTGGAGGATGAAGGATAACTACCCTTTAGAGCTAGAAGATGATGGATAACTATCCCTACAGGAAGAGGGTGATGGAAAACTATCCTGAAAGGTGGAGGATGAAGGATAACTACCCTTTAGAGCTAGAAGATGATGGATAACTATCCCTACAGGAAGAGGGTGATGGAAAACTATCCTGAAAGGTGGAGGATGAAGGATAACTACCCTTTAGAGCTGGAAGATGATGGATAACTATCCCTACAGGAAGAGGGTGATGGAAAACTATCCTGAAAGGTGGAGGATGAAGGATAACGATCTTCAGAGCTAGAAGATGATGGAGAACTATCCCTACAGGAAGAGGGTGATGGAAAACTATCCTGAAAGGTGGAGGATGAAGGATAACGATCTTCAGAGCTAGAAGATGATGGAGAACTATCCCTACAGGAAGAGGGTGATGGCAAACTATCCTGAAAGGTGGAGGATGAAGGATAACGATCTTCAGAGCTGGAAGATGATGAAGAACTATCCCAACAGGAAGAGGGTGATGGAAAACTATCCTGAAAGGTGGAGGATGAAGGATAACGATCTTCAGAGCTGGAAGATGATGGAGAACTATCCCTACAGGAAGAGGGTGATGGAAAACTATCCTGAAAGGTGGAGGATGAAGGATAACTACCCTTTAGAGCTGGAAGATGATGGAGAACTATCCCTACAGGAAGAGGGTGATGGCAAACTATCCTGAAAGGTGGAGGATGAAGGATAACTACCCTTTAGAGCTGGAAGATGATGGAGAACTATCCCTACAGGAAGAGGGTGATGGCAAACTATCCTGAAAGGTGGAGGATGAAGGATAACGATCTTCAGAGCTAGAAGATGATGGAGAACTATCCCTACAGGAAGAGGGTGATGGAAAACTATCCTGAAAGGTGGATGATGAAGGATAACGATCTTCAGAGCTAGAAGATGATGGAGAACTATATTCAGAGGTGAAGGATGAGATCTCTTCTCAGAGGTGGACAGTGATAAGTAACTATCCTTAATGGTCAAGGATGATGCACATCGATCCTCGAGGGTCTGTAGGATGATGGCTAACTATCCTCTCAGGAAGAGGTTGATGGCTAACCATCCTCAAGGTTGGAGGATGATCGGTAACAATCTTTAGAGTTGGAGTACAGTGACTATCTTCAGAGATCTGCACTCACCTGTTTCTGGATCATAGCCATGTCCATCATTCACCAAAATCTTATCAAACGCAATGGTTCCGGCCTCCAATACTGGAATGGTGAGAGCAGCAGAGAAGGAGATTTGAGGAATATCAGGCGGGAGGCCAACAAGACCTGAAGATACAAACAATGTTATTCTATGCAGGGTGTAATATATTCGGTCATCGACTCATACATGGTATTGTATTGTACACTGTGCATTCATCATCATGAGGGCCGCATACCGATCCTTCCACTGTGAGAGAAGTCAGCCCTTCGGGAAGCAGGATTACTGGCAGGAGGCCTAAACCCCCCAATGCCCTAAACCCCCCAACGCTTATTTAACCCTTTCCTAGCCCTACTCTACACCTAACCCTATCACTACCCTAATTCTAATGTAACTCCAAACCCTACCCCACTTCCACCCTAACTCCTAACCCTATCCTGACCCTACTCCACTTCAACCTAAACTCCAAACCCTACTCTTACCAAAACCCACAGACCTTCCTCTAACCCTGAACTAACCTTATTCTAGTTACGGCCTACCTCTACCTTACAGATAAACCTATCTTTAGTTGTATTTTTATCTTAGTTTCTAAAACTATCCCTTCGCTAACCCTAGGCTAGCCCTACTCCTGTCCCTTCTCCAACTCTACTCTAACCCTACACTACCATTTAACTACAAAACCTAGCCCTACTCTAATTTAACTACACACGATCATTTTTCGGGTTGTAAAAAACAACGTTTTTTTCAACTTCATCATTAAAACAGCCTTGCCTACACACGATCGTGAAAAAAATGCTCTAGCGAAGCGCGGTGACGTACAACACGTACGACGGCACTATAAAGGGGAAGTTCCATGCGGATGGCGCCACCCTTTGGGCTGCTTTTGCCGATTTTGTGTTAGTAAAAGACGAGTCGTGCTTTTCTGTCTGTTACGAACGCTAGTTTTACCAGAACGAGCGCTCCCGTCTCATAACTTGCTTCTGAGAAGGCTCGGATTTTTCACGTCGTTAAAGCCCACACACGACTATTTTTTACAACCCGAAAAACGACATTGTTTAAAACGTCGTGAGAAAATAGAGCATGTTGGAAAAACGTTTTGGTCGTTTTTTAGAACCACGAAAAACACCACACACACCATCGTTTTAGATTACATTTTTTACATTTTTTGTTTTTTTACAACCCGAAAAATGATCGTGTGTACGCGGCATAACTCTGAATTCTAACCTTGCTGAGAATTTACACAACCCTACCCTAGCTCCCGGCCTTACCTATTCTAACTTCAACCCTACTCTAACTTTACCCCAACTCCTGTCCCTTCTCAACCTCTATTCTAACCCTACACTACCCCTTATTTACCTAGGGCCAAATTCACGTAGACTCGCGCAAAACTGCGGCGGTGTAACGTATGACATTTACGTTACGCCGCCGCAAGTTTTACGGGCAAGTGCTTGATTCACAAAGCACTTGCCTGTAAAGTTGCAGCGGCGTAGCGTAAATCCCCCGGCGCAAGCCCGCCTAATTAAAATGATCCGGGTAGGGGGCGTGGATCATTTAAATAAGGCGCGTTCCCGCGCCGAACGTACTGCGCATGCGCTGTCCCTAAAATTTACTGACGTGCATTGCGGTAAATGACGTTGCATGGACGTCATTGGTTTCGACGTTAACGTAAATGCCGTCCAGCCCCATTCACGGACGACTTACGCAAACAACGTAAATTTTTAAATTTTGACGCGGGAACGATGGCCATACTTAACATTGGTTGCCCCTCATATAGCAGGGGCAACATTACGAGTCGCAAATCTAATGTAAACGTTGTATCTTCACTGCGTCGACCGCGCGTACGTTCGGGAATTCGCGGATTTTGCTAATTTGCATACTCGATCGGGAAAACGACAGAGGCGACACCTAGCGGCGAAAAAATATTGCATTTACACCTGTCGGATCTAATGGTTATCTATGCGTAACTGATTCTAAGAATCAGTCGCATAGATACGACGGCCCAGATTAGGACTTACGACGGCGCACATTGCGTTGCGCCGTCGTAAGCCCTTTGAGAATCTGGGCCCTAGAGTCTAATTACTAACTCTAATCCTACTCTAACTTTACCCCAACTCCTATCCCTTCTCAATTTCTACTCTAACCCTACGCAACCCCTTATTTACCTATAGCTGGATTCACGTAGGGCGGCGTATGTTTCAGCCGGCGTAGCGTATCGTATTTACGCTACGCCGCTGTAAGTCAGAGAGGCAAGTGCTTTAAGTTACGGCGGCGTAGCGTAAATGGGCCGGCGTAAGCGCGCCTAATTCAAATTGTGAAGAGGTGGGCGTGTTTTATGTAAATAAACCATGACCCCCACGTAAATGACGTTTTGAACGAACGGCGCATGCGCCGTCCGTGGACGTATACCAGTGCGCATGCTCCAAATATTGGTTTCGACGTGAATGTAAATTACGTCCAGCCCCATTCACGGACGACTTACGCAAACGACGTAAACATTTCAAACTTCGACGCGGGACCGACGTCCATACTTAACATTGGCTAGTCCAGCTTTTTGTTCGACTAACTTTACGCCTGAAAACGCCTTATGTAAATGGCGTATCTCTACTGCGACGGGTAAGCGTACGTTCGTGAAAAGGCGTATCTCGCTGATTTACGCATTCTAGGTGTAAATCAGCATTCACGCCCCTAGCGGACGGCCTAAGTAGAAAGCTAAGATACGACGGCGCCGGCCGTCGTATCTTAGCTAGATTTAAGTGTATCTCATTTTGAGAATACACTTAAATATACGACGGCGCAGATTCAGAGTTACGACGCCGTATCTACTGATACGCCGGCTTAACTCTTTCTGAATCTGGCCCCTCAAGTCTAATTACTAACTCTAATCCTACTTACCCCAACTCCTATCCCTTCTCAATTTCTACTCTAACCCTACACAACCCAGAAGCGATTCAGTTCGCATGCGCCGCGCTTTATACGTTTTTCATTCATTCATTCAACCCATTTTGAACTAGATCCTAACTGCTAAACCTAACTCTGAATGGTAACCGTACTGAAACCTAACTCAACTCCACCCTAGCTCATAGCCTTATCCTATTCTAACCCTGAGGCTGGGTTCACACCGTTGCGAATTGGATAAGGTTTACCTGCATCCGATTCGCGATAGCAGGAGATTTTAAACAGCTCTCTATGGAGCCGGTTCACATATCTCCCCAGCGATTTGCACGTGTGTCTTTTGGTCCATTTCAGGTCCAAATTCTGCCTAAAATTCGTCCTGAAATCGGACCTGAAACAGTGAGCCAGGACGCACCAGACCACTGCTGTGAGCTGCATGCGACTCATATGCGAACCCAGGCAAAACCTACTTTAGCTCTACTCTAAACTTACTCAGACACTTCCCTAACTCTTCCCTAACTCTTCCCTAACCCTATTCTATCCCTTCCCTGACCATAATCTTATCTCAGACTTTACACCAACCCAACATTGGGTCTAGTCTAACCTTAGCCTTATTACCCTAATCCTTGACACTCACTTTACCCTATAACCCTGCTGGGAACCCCAGACTAATCCTGAACCTTGTCCTGTGGGTGTCACCTGGGAGAAGTATAAGGATTGCGGGTGATAAGCAGCTTTTCTCTATATAATGACCCCCCCGGCTGCAATGCTCATTTATTTAAAGAGAATTCAGAATTCAGAGATTATTTCACTTGGATGTTCTCCAGGTTCCCGATCTGGCTGGAGAAGACCTCCAGGAAGTCTTTTTCTTTAGAGTATTTCCACATGAAATGAGCAGCTGAGCTCGGAAGACCCTCTGAATGTAGAGCCCCCCACCTCCCAGGGTGATGTAGATATCTCCAATAACATACATTAGAGCTACAGGGAAATGACAGGTCCTCACCACACCCATCAACCTAACTAGCCAGCCTAACTGGGGGCCACCGACCTGACTGTTGCACCCGTGCCACCTCTCCATGTATTGGGCCATACCACCTCTCCAGGGACCAGCCCATACCACCTCTCCAGGGACCAGCCCATACCACCTCTCCAGGGACCGGCCCATACCACCTCTCCAGGGACCGGGCCATACCACCTCTCCAGGGACCGACCCATACCACCTCTCCAGGGACTGGCCCATACCACCTCTCCAGGGACCGACCCATACCACCTCTCCAGGGACCGACCCATACCACCTCTCCAGGGACCGACCCATACCACCTCTCCAGGGACCGGCCCATACCACCTCTCCAGGGACCGGCCCATACCACCTCTCCAGTGACCGACCCATACCACCTCTCCAGGGACCACCTCTCCAGTGAGGCCCGGAGTAAAAAGCCAGAAGACAATAACGTAGGGCCGGGCATGACTGTGGGGAGGTAGGACAAGAAAGGGTTAAGAAGGATGTAAGCTGATTGGTGGAAAGAAAATGCAGGGACTTGCAGTGAGGGGAGGAGCATTATAAAAGGGGAAGGCGTGGACCAGGGAGGAAAGTGCGGGAAGCAAAGACCAGAGGAGGCAGGTTTTTTCTCTCTGCTCCTGGTCTGTTAGATAGTGCGATGGATATTGACCTGATTTTTGCAAGGCTACGGGCGGCGGCTGCGTCTCGGGACCCCGGATGGCTGGAGGAGCAAGTCGGCGGTCTGCTGAGGGAAGAAGCGGGTGGGTCCCAGGAGACAGAAGTGCGGCTGCCTCGTGCTCGGAGGTCCAGGGCCCCGTAGCGTTACTCGCCCAGCCCTACGGTGAGAGCTCAGCGCCCAGTTAGGAGCCCCCATGTGGACCCGGCGCCCCCCCCGGCCAAGCGCGCCAATGCTTCGGCGGGGGGTGAGGCGGACCGGAATCCTCGCCGTCGGCGGAGCTCGGTGGGCGGGGCTACGGGTCACGATGGCGCCCGTTCCTCGCCTGCCCGTCGGGGACACAGGGATCGTTCGGTCTCCCCCTCTAGCCCAGGGACATCGAGGGGGGGGACTCGGCGTGGGAGTAGCAGGGATTCGACCGGCGGGCTGGATTCCCATGCGGCCGCCGGTTCCCGGAGGGGAGGGGGGTCGGACCCCCCCTTGCAGGAAGATGGAGGGCCGGGGCCTAGTCGGGGCCCTGGGAGAGGAGATGGGCAGTCCGCCCCGACGACAGCCGGGTCACAACCTAGAGGTCGCCCGGCGCTTAGGCCAGGGTCTGCGACCCCCAGGCATGGTCCGCCTGGGGGGTTGACTTCGTCTCGGACGCCGGCTTCAGAAGACAGGTCGGAGGGCGAAGTCTCAGAGTCGGACGGAGAGGAGCCCGCGGTGGCGTCGCCGGCGGTGATCGGGCCTGCTAGGGCTGTGGGAGACGCATCCAGCCGACACGGTAAGCACTCTAATTCTATGGAAGGGGATGTAGCTGCTGTTTTGTGTAGATTGTTGGGGGTTGGGGGTGGGGCAATGGGGGTTTCTGGGGGGGGTGTCATGTCAGGGGGGAGTGGGCAGCCTGCCCAATCCCCACCCCCCGCTGCTGGCCCTGGGGTGGCGGGCGTTCCGCCTGCTGCGCCGGGGACACCGGCGGGCCTAGGGGAATTTTTCAGGGGACTGCGGGATCTTGTGCAGAGGTTTTCTGGGGGGCTACAACCATATCCACAGGTGGCGCCGTGGGTGGGGGGAGGGGCGGGGGCTGCAGCGGCAGCACCCCCCGCGGTGGTGGCGGACGTCCCCCTCACCGGGGGGTCGGGGCCGGTTCCGGATAGCAGCACAGGAGGGGATAAGGCGGGGGGGGGACAAGCCAGCGGTGGTCAGATCTGATGTGGTGCGCATAGCTGACGCTGCGAAAGGCGAAGTCTACGTTTGTTATGAGGGTCCGCTTGGGGTGCATTTGAAACAGGAGGTGCGGGACAAGATCGTAAAAGGTGAGTACGTGGAAATCTTCTCCCTCCTTCCTTTGGAGAAGTTCAATCTGGATAGAGTGAAGCCGGATGACTCCAAAAAGGAGGATGAGGAGAAGAGGAGGTACAGGCTGATCCCGCGCACTTTTGTGAACTGGCTACAGGCCTTTGCCATTATGGCCAGCGTCATAGGGGAGAAGAATCCGGAGCATTGCTCCGGGTTGTTCTGCTATATGGACGCGATTGGGGAGGCTCATCGGGTTTATGGGGGGACGGGTTGGCTGCGTTATGACGAGCAATTTCGTCAGCGCAGGGCGGTGCGCCCATCCCTCAGGTGGGACCACAAGGATATCAGTCTGTGGATGCGCATGATGTCGGCTCCACGGGCGTCGAACCAGTTTTTTTCGGGGGGGGCCGGAGGTACATCCACCTCGGGACCGCCGGCCGGAAAAAAGTGGGGGTTATGCTGGAAGTTCAACGAGGGTTCCTGCACATATGGAGGAACCTGTCGTTTCCGTCACGAGTGTTCGGGGTGTGGGGGGAGCCATCCGTTGTCACGATGTTTTAAAAAAGGGAAGCGAACAGGGGAAGCTGGGAACAAGAGGGATGACTCCGGTGAAGTGGGAAAGGATGCGTCCTTTCCTAAATAGGTATCCAGGGCGCTGCTTGCCTCCGGATTCTCGGTGGGTTTTACCATTCCGTGCGCATTGTCAGAGGTGCCACCTTTGGCTAAGAATTTGCGTTCGGCTCTTGAGAACCCGGGGGTAGTGTCAGACAAGTTGGCCAAGGAGGTGGAATTGGGTAGGATGGGGGGGCCGTTCGAGGAGGTGCCTTTGCCCAGGCTGGTGGTGTCGCCCCTGGGAGTGGTGCCCAAAAAAGAGCCGAACAAGTTCCGCCTCATTCACCATTTATCCTTCCCAAAAGGGGGATCGGTGAATGACGCGATTGACCCAGAGGCTTGTACGGTGTCGTACACGTCTTTCGACGCGGCAGTGCAGTGGGTCAGGCGCTATGGGGAGGGAGCGCTCATGGCAAAATCGGACATTGAGGCTGCATTTCGTTTGCTGCCGGTACACCCGGACAGTTTTTGGCTGTTGGGTTGCCGGTGGCAGGGGAAGTATTATGTAGACCAGTGTTTGCCCATGGGGTGCTCCATCTCGTGCGCCTTGTTCGAGAAGTTCAGTTCTTTCTTGGAATGGGTAGTTAGGGACGTGGCAGGGGTAAATTCTGTCATCCACTACCTTGATGATTTTCTGTGCGTTGGACCCCCGGCTTCCAGGGTTTGCGCGACATTGCTGGCAACATTGCAGCATGTGGCGGAAAGGTTTGGAGTGCCGCTGGCGGCAGATAAGACGGAGGGTCCAACTACAGAATTGAGTTTCTTAGGGATTGTGATAGACTCGGTGGCCATGGAGTGTAGGTTACCTGTGGAGAAGGTGGACAATCTCCGGCTGGAGATAAAAGGTATGTTGGGGCGCCAAAAAGTACAGTTGAGGGCACTGCAATCCCTGCTGGGCAAATTGAATTTTGCCTGCCGCATCATCCCTATGGGACGGGTGTTTAGCCGACGGCTGTCGGCGGCTACGGCGGGGGTTAAAGTGCCAACGCACTTTGTAAGACTGACAAGGGAGCTACAGGCGGATTTGCGGGTGTGGCATTCGTTTCTGGAGGACTATAATGGCCGGTCCTTGTGGATGGAAGGCCCGGTGAGTAACTTCGATTTGGACCTGGTCACTGACGCGGCGGGATCTACGGGTTACGGGGCGTTTTTCAAAGGGCACTGGAGTGCGGAGGGGTGGCCGGCGGAGTGGGTCACGGGAGGGTTGGTGAAGAACCTGGTATTGCTGGAATTATTCCCGGTGGTGGTGGCAATGGAATTGTGGGGGGAATGTTGCAGGAATATGAAGATCAGGCTAAACTGTGACAACATGGGGGTGGTACAGGTCATCAATCGGATCACCGCTTCTTCTTTGCCGGTGGTGCGGTTGCTGCGCCATTTGGTGTTGAGATGCCTGCAATGGAACATATTTATGTATGCGGTGCATATTCCGGGTGTGGACAACAAGCTGGCTGACGCGCTGTCTCGCTTTCAGTGGGACAAGTTCAGAGAGTTGGCCCCGCACGCGGACAGAGAAGGGGTCCCCTGCCCGGGGTGGATGTGGGGGATTGTTTCGGAATTGCCGCCACATGGATCAGGCGCTCGGTGAGTGGGCCTACATGGGCGGCGTACGCCAAGGTCTGGAAGGAGTGGGACATTTTCAGGCGCATTTCAGAAGACAAGCCAGGTGATGCCGAAATGGGTTTGTTGGTACTGTACTTTGCGGCTAGACACATGGAAGGGGGCGGGTCGGTTTCCGCGCTGGACAAAAAGTTGGCGGCACTGGCCTTTTTATTTAAGCTGCAGGGCAGGTTGGATTTTACAAAGTCATTTTGGGTAAAACAAGCGGTAAAAGGGTACAGGAAGGGGAACAGGAGCAGGGATACGAGGAGACCGGTGTCCTTCGGGGTTTTGCAGGCGATCTGTGGGGTGCTGTTGGAGGTATGCTCTGGTGAGTATGAAGTTATTTTGTTTAGGGCGGTGTTTACTATCGCGTTTTTTGGGGCGTTCCGGGTGGGAGAATTAGTTAGCCCCTCGAAAACAGTCGGGGGAGGGTTGTTGTTCACAGACGTACAAGTGGGGGAAGGTAGAGTGGTGTTTAGGTTGCGCAGGTCCAAAACGGATCAGGTCGGAAAAGGGGTGGACGTGTTTTTATACGCGCTACACGGGTCAGGGGTTTGCCCGGTGAAGGTGATGAGGGAGTTTTTGGCCATACGCCCGGGGCTGGGAGGGCCCCTGCTACTGCATGCGGACGGGTCGTTCGTGTCCAAGTTTCAATTCACAGCAGTGTTCAGGAAATGCCTAAGGGCAGCTGGGTTCGATGAAAAGCAATTCGCTTCACACTCCTTCCGCATCGGGGCGGCTACTGAGGCGGCTCGGTGCGGGTTGGATGAGGCGGCAGTGAAACGTATCGGCAGGTGGGAATCAAAGAGGTTCAGGTCATACGTTAGACCACATATGGTGACGGAGTAAAAAAGGTATCAGAAGGTGGGAGGTGGTGCATGTGGAAGGTGTTACATGATGCTGTTCACTCAATTTTGTTGTTTGTCTTTTCAGATGGTGGTCAGGAGCGCCTCGTTTGGATCTTGGGGCACTCATATGTGTATTGGGGGGCCAGAAGGGCGGAAGCTAGGCCAGAGGGCAAGCAGCTGGGATTCCCTAGGGGAGAGGCCAGGATACGGTGGTTGGGCATTAGGGGGATGGGATGGGGCAGGGTGCTGCCAGAGGTGCAGCACTATGCCCGATTGGACCGTCCTCCTGATGTGTTAGTCCTCCATGTAGGGGGGAACGATTTAGGAATTAGGCCCATCGGGGACTTGATCACGGCCGTTAAGGCGGATGTATTGACCTTTCGCGCGGCCTATCCGGGAATGCTACTGGTTTGGTCCGACATAATCGCTCGGACCACTTGGCGCATGGCTAGATCGGTATTTAGGCTGAACAAAGGGCGGATCAAGGTTAATAAGGTGATTGGGCGTTTTGTGGTAAGACATGGGGGGCTAGTGGTAAGACACTTGGAGTTGGAGGAGAATGTAGGCTTATACCTCAGTAAGGATGGTGTTCATTTATCTGATGTGGGGATGGAGCTGTGGTTTTTGGATCTGCAGGAGGGAATACAGAGGGCCCTGTGGGTGTGGAGGGGCCCATAAGGGTAAGGCGTTACCCTTTCGGGCTGTGGCGGTGTTCGGTGGTCTTTGATGGTGGCAGTACAGACGGGATGAAAATGGTGGTGGGCTCATCGGTGGGATGGGATCCTTATGGGGGATTATTCCAGTGGAACGGTGTCTGCTGGAATACGGGTATAGTTGCACTGCGGTGGGAAAAGGTTCGTCTCCGAGCTGGGTCGGCTGGGGGCCGGTTATGGTTATGGTTTCCGCAGTGTAAGGTTAAATAAAGGAGGTTTAAGCCGGGTACCGTCAAAGACCAATAGGCTGGGTTACTATTATTAAAAGTGGTTATTAAAGTGTTAAAGGAAAAGTTTTGTTGATTTAAGTATTTTATTTAATATTTATTTAATATTATTTTGTGGTAAAATAAAAATTTTGGCTGTCGTGGCCAAATTTAACTCCAACTACTTGTGTCTCTCGTTTATATATTAATAGGGGGTCAAGGTAATGGTAACATTGTGGTTGGTTTTTGGGGGGTAATTGGGCTATCCGAATTACACTGGTCAAGGGACCGGGCCATACCACCTCTCCAGGGACCGGCCCATACCACCTCTCCAGGGACCGGCCCATACCACCTCTCCAGGGACCGACCCATACCACCTCTCCAGGGACCGGCCCATACCACCTCTCCAGGGACTGGCACATACCACCTCTCCAGGGACCACCTCTCCAGGGACTGGCCCATACCACCTCTACAGGGACCGGCCCATACCACCTCTCCAGGGACCGGCCCATACCACCTCTCCAGTGTCCGGCGGATACCACCTCTCCAGGGACCACCTCTCCAGGGACTGGCCCATACCACCTCTACAGGGACCGGCCCAAACCACCTCTCCAGGGACCACCTCTCCAGGGACCGGGCCATACCACCTCTCCAGGGACCGGCCCATACCACCTCTCCAGGGACCGGCCCATACCACCTCTCCAGGGACCGGCCCAAACCACCTCTCCAGGGACCACCTCTCCAGGGACCGGGCCATACCACCTCTCCAGGGACCGGCCCATACACAGACCAGAAAGACCTTCCTACAAGGCCAGAACAATCTGCAGTGTTCTCCCTCTGAATCTCTGGTTGATCACAGAATAAAATCTGATGGGAATGTCTCACCTTGTTCCCCGCGCAGACCTGAAACAAGAAAACAGGACATTAAATTACACCTCTGACAGGCAGAATTATAACATCATCCATATTATATCTCATACAGACTCAGCCGTGTATAATGGGGGTTCCATATCACACAGACCTCCTATATACTATATACCAGACAGAAAATAATGACCCCCTCTGTCATGTTTGCCGGCCAGTACTGTCCCTGACCATGATGACCAATGGTGGTGCGTCCATAGAGGGCGCAGGAGTGCCGCCCCCTCTCTCCTGCACCCGTCAATCACCAATAGATAGATTAATGCATTGCATGAATCTATCTTTTGTTGCCTCTGCCGCCCCCTATTCAGGTGTTTGGCCCTTTGTTGGGCGCCGGGCATCTGAATTACAGCGGTGGGGGTGTTTTTGAAGTGCCTTATTAGAGCCAGAGGCTCAAATAGGCTTCCTGATTACAGCCTGTGGGCTCTAATAGGCTTCCAATTTCTTAAGCAGCGGGCGCATTGCTGTGCATTCCCTGTTTAAACAGTGCTGTGCAGTGCTTCCCTAACACTGACCCGCCTCTCAGACAATCAGGTGCACCGGGTCTAGTTACCGGTCACCTGAATGGCTGAAGTGACAGGAGCTGTGATTGGACGCCTATCAGGCGTCCAATCATAGCATCTCTGACATAAATGGGATGGGAGAAGACATCGAGGACTCGGAGGGAGTGTGGAAGATGGTGCTGACCCGAGAAAGGTAAGTGCTGGGCGGGGGGGGGGGGCAAATTGGTTGCATTTGATGGGGCAAACTGGCGGCATTTGATGGGCAAACTGGCATCATTTGATGGGGCAAACTGGCGGCATTTGATGGGGCAAACTGGCGGCATTTGATGGGGCAAACTGGCGGCATTTGATGGGGCAAACTGGCTGCATTTGATGGGGCAAACTGGCTGCATTTGATGGGGCAAACTGGCGGCATTTGATGGGGCAAACTGGCGGCATTTGATGGGGCAAACTGGCGGCATTTGATGGGGCAAACTGGCGGCATTTGATGGGGCAAACTGGCGGCATTTGATGGGGCAAACTGGCGGCATTTGATGGGGCAAACTGGCTGCATTTGATGGGGCAAACTGGCGGCATTTGATGGGGCAAAATTACGGCATTTGATGGGGCAAACTGACATCATTTGATGGGGCAAACTGGCATCATTTGATGGGGCAAAATGGCGGCATTTGATGGGGCAAACTGGCTGCATTTGATGGGGCAAACTGGCGGCATTTGATGGGGCAAACTGGCCGCATTTGATGGGGCAAACTGGCCGCATTTGATGGGCAAACTGGCGGCATTTGATGGGCAAACTGGCTGTATTTGATGGGGCAAACTGGCGGCATTTGATGGGGCAAACTGGCTGCATTTGATGGGGCAAACTGGCGGCATTTGATGGGGCAAACTGGCGGCATTTGATGGGGCAAACTGGCGGCATTTGATGGGGCAAACTGGCGGCATTTGATGGGGCAAACTGGCGGCATTTGATGGGGCAAACTGGCTGCATTTGATGGGGCAAACTGGCGGCATTTGATGGGGCAAAATTACGGCATTTGATGGGGCAAACTGACATCATTTGATGGGGCAAACTGGCATCATTTGATGGGGCAAAATGGCGGCATTTGATGGGGCAAACTGGCTGCATTTGATGGGGCAAACTGGCGGCATTTGATGGGGCAAACTGGCCGCATTTGATGGGGCAAACTGGCCGCATTTGATGGGCAAACTGGCGGCATTTGATGGGCAAACTGGCTGTATTTGATGGGGCAAACTGGCGGCATTTGATGGGGCAAACTGGCTGCATTTGATGGGGCAAACTGGCATCATTTGATGGGGCAAACTGGCGGCATTTGATGGGGCAAACTGGCGGCATTTGATGGGGCAAATGGCGACATTTGATGGGGCAAACTGGCGGCATTTGATGGGGCAAACTGGCGGCATTTGATGGGTCAAACTGGCGGCATTTAATGGGGCAAACTGGCTGTATTTGATGGGCACAGTGGCTTTGGTTAATGGGCACAGTGGCAGGAATTGATGGGCCACAATAGCTGCGTTTGATGGGCACAGTGGCGGCAATTGATGGGCACAGTAGCTGGGTCTGATGGGCACAGTGGCAGCAATTGATGGGCACAGTAGCTGCATTTGATGGGCACAGTGGCGGCAATTGATGTGCAAACTGGCGGCATTTGATGGGGCAAACTGGTTGCATTTGATGGGCACAGTGGCTTTGTTTAATGGGCACAGTGGCGGCAATTGATGGACACAGTAGCTGCGTTTGATGGGCAAAGTGGCGCCAATTTATGGGCACAGTAGCTGTGTTTGATGGGCACAGTGGCGGCAATTGATGGGCACAGTGGCGGCAATTGATTTTTTTTGTCCCGGGAAAAAAAATTAAAAGCCAGCAGCTACACATACTGCAGCTACTGACTTTTTATAATTGAACACTTCCCTGTCCTGCAGTCCCTCGATGTTGGCACCGCATGTTTCCATCAGCTGTCGGGTGCTGCCGTCGCCATTGCGGGTAAGGGGAGCCGGCAGAGTAGCCTTTCGGCTTCACGCCGGTAACCCTACTGCGCATGCGCGAGGCCCTGCTCCTCTCTCCTATTAGCCCGGCGGCCAGGGGAGGAAGAGGAGGGAGCCCTGCGGTGACGTCATAGCCGCGTTACGGCCGTGGCCGCACTTGTGGAAGTGGTATCCTGTCCCACCCCCCCCCCGAAAGGTGCCAATCTGATGAGCGGAAGTTCCACTTTAGGGTGGATCTCCGCTTTAAAGTTGTAGCTCCAGTATCTATGTGTGTATCCGGAAGAACTGATCTCACCTGGTGGTCCTATGGGCCCTTGTTTTCCAGCTGCCCCATCTTTACCAGGGGGTCCAAGAGGTCCTTGTGGCCCGGGGGGCCCAGTCTTCCCAATTGGGCCAGGAGGACCTGGCAGGCCTGGAGGTCCTATGATAATGAGAAGGTAGGAAGAGGTAAGATTTGAGGTATGTATTAAATATCAACATTTCTGTACATATCGTGATAAAGGGTCAGGCCACCCATAAAATATTTTACCACTATAGATGGGCCGAGATAACTGTTGGCTTCTTCTATCGCCTACTTACAATAGTGGTGAGATCCTCTCCACCATAGTTCCTGCACACCTTGCCGTGCGGACCTGTGAGCCTGAGAGACGTCTAACCTGAACCCCCATAGATATTTCATACGTCTAACCTGAACCCCCATAGATATTTCAGACGTCTAACCTGAACCCCCATAGATATTTCATACATCCAACCTGAACCCCCATAGATATTTCATACATCTAACCTGAACCCCCATAGATATTTCAGACGTCTAACCTGAACCCCCATAGATATTTCATACATCTAACCTGAACCTCCATAGATATTTCATACATCTAACCTGAACCCCCATAGATATTTCATACATCTAACCTGAACCACCATAGATATTTCATACATCTAACCTGAACCCCCATAGATATTTCATACATCTAACCTGAACCCCCATAGATATTTCATACATCTAACCTGAACCCCCATAGATATTTCAGACGTATAACCTGAACCCCCATAGATATTTCATACATCTAACCTGAACCCCCATAGATATTTCATACGTCTAACCTGAACCTCCATAGATATTTCATACATCTAACCTGAACCCCCATAGATATTTCATACATCTAACCTGAACCCCCATAGATATTTCAGACGTCTAACCTGAACCCCCATAGATATTTCATACATCTAACCTGAACCCCCATAGATATTTCATACATCCAACCTGAACCCCCATAGATATTTCATACATCTAACCTGAACCCCCATAGATATTTCATACATCTAACCTGAACCCCCATAGATATTTCATACATCTAACCTGAACCCCCATAGATATTTCATACATCTAACCTGAACCCCCATAGATATTTCAGACGTCTAACCTGAACCCCCATAGATATTGCATACATCTAACCTGAACCCCCATAGATATTTCATACATCCAACCTGAACCCCCATAGATATTTCATACATCTAACCTGAACCCCCATAGATATTTCATACATCTAACCTGAACCCCCATAGATATTCCATACATCCAACCTGAACCCCCATAGATATTTCAGACGTCTAACCTGAACCCCCATAGATATTTCAGACATCTAAACTGAACCCCCATAGATATTTCAGACGTATAACCTGAACCCCCATAGATATTTCATACATCTAACCTGAACCCCCATAGATATTTCATACGTCTAACCTGAACCCCCATAGATATTTCATACATCTAACCTGAACCCCCATAGATATTTCATACATCCAACCTGAACCCCCATAGAAATTTTATACATCCAACCTGAACCCCCATAGATATTTCAGACGTCTAACCTGAACCCCCATAGATATTTCTGACATCCAACCTGAACCCCCATAGATATTTCATACATCTAACCTGAACCCCCATAGATATTTCAGACATCTAACCTGAACCCCCATAGATATTTCATACATCTAACCTGAACCCCCATAGATATTTCATACATCCAACCTGAACCCCCATAGATATTTCATACATCCAACCTGAACCCCCATAGATATTTCATACATCTAACCTGAACCCCCATAGATATTTCATACATCTAACCTGAACCCCCATAGATATTTCATACATCTAACCTGAACCCCCATAGATATTTCATACATCTAACCTGAACCCCCATAGATATTTCATACATCTAACCTGAACCCCCATAGATATTTCATACATCTAACCTGAACCCCCATAGATATTTCAGACGTCTAACCTGAACCCCCATAGATATTTCATACATCTAACCTGAACCCCCATAGATATTTCATACATCTAACCTGAACCCCCATAGATATTTCATACATCCAACCTGAACCCCTATAGATATTTCATACATCTAACCTGAACCCCCATAGATATTTCATACATCTAACCTGAACCCCCATAGATATTTCATACATCTAACCTGAACCCCCATAGATATTTCATACATCTAACCTGAACCCCCATAGATATTTCATACATCTAACCTGAACCCCCATAGATACTTCAGACATCTAACCTGAACCCCCATAGATATTTCATACATCTAACCTGAACCTCCATAGATATTTTAGGTCTGGTCCCCCATATGCTCATCTCCCCCCCCCCCCCCATGTTGCTCTGGTCCCCCATATGCTCACCTCTTCCTCCATGCTGATCTGGTCTCCCATATGCTCATCTCTCCCCCCCCCCATGTTGCTCTAGTCCCCCATATGTTCATCTCTCCCCCATGCTGCTCTGGTCCCCCATATGCTCATCTCTTCCCCCCATGCTGCTCTGGTCCCCCATATGCTCATCTCTCTCCCCCATGCTGCTCTGGTCCCCCATATGCTAATTTCTTCCCCCCCCATGCTGATCTGGTCCCCCATATGCTCATCTCTTCCCCCCCATGTTGCTCTGGTCCCCCATATGCTCATCTCTTCCTCCGTGCTGCTCTGGTCCCCCATATGCTCATCTCTTCCTCCCCATGCTGCTCTGGTCCCCCATATGCTCATTTCTTCCCCCCCCCCCATGCTGCTCTGGTCCCCCATATGCTCATCTCTCTCCCCCATGCTGCTCTGGTCCCCCATATGCTCATCTCTCCCCCCCATGTTTCTCTGGTCCCCCATATGCTCATCTCTTCCTCCCCATGCTGCTCTGGTCCTCCATATGCTCATCTCTTCCCCCCCCATGCTGCTCTTGTCCCCCATATGCTCATCTCTCCCCCCCATGTTTCTCTGGTCCCCCATATGCTCATCTCTTCCTCCCCATGCTGCTCTGGTCCTCCATATGCTCATCTCTTCCCCCCCCATGCTGCTCTGGTCCCCCATATGCTCATCTCTTTCTCCATGCTGATCTGGTCTCCCATATGCTCATTTCTTCCCCCCCATGCTGCTCTGGTCCCCCATATGCTCATCTCTTCCTCCATGCTGCTCTGGTCCCCCATATGCTTATCTCTTCCCCCCCCATGCTGCTCTGGTCCCCCATATGCTCATCTCTTCCCCCCCCCATGTTGCTCTGGTCCCCCATATGCTCATCTCTTCCCCCCCCATGCTGCTCTGGTCCCCCATATGCTCATCTCTTCCTCCATGTTGCTCTGGTCCCCCATATGCTCATCTCTTCCTCCATGCTGCTCTGGTCCCCCATATGCTCATCTCTTCCCCCCCCATGCTGCTCTGGTCCCCCATATGCTCATCTCTTCCTCCATGTTGCTCTGGTCCCCCATATGCTCATCTCTTCCTCCATGCTGCTCTGGTCCCCCATATGCTTATCTCTTCCCCCCCATGCTGCTCTGGTCCCCCATATGCTCATCTCTCTCCCCCATGCTGCTCTGGTCCCCCATATGCTCATCTCTTTCTCCATGCTGATCTGGTCTCCCATATGCTCATCTCTTCCCCCCCCATGTTGCTCTGGTCCCCCATATGCTCATCTCTTCCCCCCCATGCTGCTCTGGTCCCCCATATGCTCATCTCTCTCCCCCATGCTGCTCTGGTCCCCCATATGCTCATCTCTTCCTCCATGCTGCTCTGGTCCCCCATATGCTTATCTCTTCCCCCCCCATGCTGCTCTGGTCCCCCATATGCTTATCTCTTCCCCCCCCATGCTGCTCTGGTCCCCCATATGCTCATCTCTTCCCCCCCCATGTTGCTCTGGTCCCCCATATGCTCATCTCTTCCCCCCCATGCTGCTCTGGTCCCCCATATGCTCATCTCTCTCCCCCATGCTGCTCTGGTCCCCCATATGCTCAGGAGTCGGCAATGAGAAGCTCATCATACGATCCGGAAAAGAGGGCTGCCACACACAGCTGTAACATAGGCTTCCTCGGCACTCGTTGCCCTGCTCTTTCCTTCCCCCCGCACTCCATCCTGTCTGCTGCCACAGAGAATCTAGATGGAGTGCGGGGGGAAGGAAAGATCAGAGAAGGAGTGCCGAGGAAGCTTATGTTACAGCTGTGTGTGGCCGCCCTCCTTTCCGGATCGTATGATGAGCTTCTCATTGCTGACTCCTGAGCATCATGTCTGTATTCAGTCGAGCTGCAGGGAGAGGAGGTGAGTGCTGCGGGGGAACAGAGGACCGGAGAGAGACTGCAGTCTGCTGTCATTGAAACTGGCCCACTGATCCATCGGCCCACCGGGAAACTCCCAGTAGTCCTGATGGCCAGTACATGCCTGTCTGTGTCTAATCTATGTCTTCATTTGGTATTGAGGTACATCAACAAGCTAGGAACAAGAATGTACAAAGTTTGTCCTGAATCTGGAGACACCTCCCCCTTACCCTCTAATACCCCCCACACAGGTGGTCCTTACCCATGAAGTCCTGAAGAGTGAAGTTCTGCCACTCAGAAGACATAAGAATCATGGAGGAGTTCAGGCTGTTGATTCTCCCGTTGATTCCATTGAGTTGGCTGCTATGGAGTTTATCGAACCAGGCGCTGTGAGTGCGCAGGGTGCTGTTCACCTCTTGCACGCAGTTCCACAGTCCCGACACATGTTTGTTCAGGTTCTCTTTGATCTTGTGGAGGCTTCCAGAGACGGAATCCAGCTTCACACAGATGTTCTCCAGCTTGGAAACTCTCTCTTCCAAGCCGCTGGAAGACCTCCTGCACTCCTGGGTTTCCTCCATCACTGTGCTTCCATACCTGTGGATCTCTTTATTGAACAGGTCAAACTTTTCCGAGTTGTCCTTGATGTGCTCTGTCACCTCCTCCTGGATTTTATTGATCTCAGAAATCAGCTTGTGTTTGGTGGTTGACAGGTCGTGGATGTCGGTCTGCTGGCGTCCGATGCTCTCTTGGAGGTCTTTGACGCTGTCATTCAGGGAAGTGAAGGTCACGATGATGTTGGACACTTCTCCTTGTAGGTTCTTCAGGTCTCGGCTATTACTTCCACCAAAGACCTCAAAGCCGTCTAGTCGTTTGTTGGAGCCACTTTCATCCTCGGGTTTCTTCAGAAACTGGCAAGTGTCGGTGCACTCGCCCACCTGCTCCTTCAGTTTGCCCACCTCTTCCTGCAGGTTGGAGCACACCTGACCACAGCTCTTGTAGTCAAACTCAATCATCTTTCTCAGGGATTTAATGCCATTTTCCATATCCAGTATTTTTCCATTGGTGTCATTCTGGTACTGAGCGATGTTCAGATCAAACCTATCCAGGTCGGATAAGATGGTGGATGTAAACCTATCCTGTGAGTCTTTGATATCGGACAAGGACTTTCGGAAAGTCTCTCCGCTGGAGTCCACTATCATTTTCACATGGGTCATCTCACCATCCAGGTCCATCAATGTATCCTGCATGGAGCTTCCAGATATTCGGAGGTTGGTTACATCAGAGTGGACATTGTGGATCTGATCTTCGTGATCTTTTACCCTCTTGTCTAAATCTTCGTATAATTTTGTCACGTCGGAACCGTGACCGTTACATTGATTGCTGCAGCTTTCCATGGTGTCAGTCACCTGGTTCCTCATGCCGTCCAAATCTTCAACCACTTTATTAAGTTGGTCTTCATTCTTTTCCACCTGATCCCTGAGAGAGTCGATGTCGTCGGTCAGACCCGTTATCCTTTGGTCCATCAGGTCTCGGAATCCGGAGCTGTTCCCGAGCTCAGTCAGAAGAAGGGTGATTTTGAAGTCGTTGCCGTTGATGCGATTCTTCATTTCATCTCTCAGTTTCTTGATCTCGTCCTGGAAGAAGTTCTGCATCTCATCGCGGTAGTGGTAGTAATGTTCCTCCAGGGTGTGTTTTGTAGTATTCATTCTGCCTTCGATATCTGACAGGCGGTTGTCAACTTTGTTGATGGCATTGTTGTTATTTTCACCCATTTCACGGTCCAGTCGCACGGTCAGGGCAACGACGGAGCCAGATAAGGTGTCTGATTTCTTCTCGGCCTCGGTCACTCTCCTGCGCAGATCAGTGACTTCTGCGCAGCAGTCCTTGGGAACACGCGCAGTCAGCTCCACCATGCGTGTCTGAATGTTCTGCACAATGTCCCTGTTCCGCTGGTCCACCGAATTTATGAATTTCTCTAGTCCTCGAATACGATCTCTGTCCTCGTTCTGCTGGTTTCGGAAGCCGTCCACTCCCGCCAGACAAGCAGAACAAGATTGCTGCATCCTCTTCTCTACTTCCTGTAGGATGTCCCCCTTCAGGTCGGTCAGTTTTTGGCCCACTACAATTTCTGGGCCATCATGGTGCTTGTTGTTGGCATTGTTGAGATTGCCCAGCTCTTGGTCGTGGTCTTTCACCTTTTTGTCCAGGTTTGTTAGAAGAGTCTGAATGTCGTTAAGTTTCTCGGACATGTCCGACTGACCCGGGGCAGAATCTGCCGGCTGTTTTCCATTTAACACATTCTGAACGGTCAGCCGAATCTCGGACTGGAACTTCTCATTCATTCCTTGAAGTGTAGACTGGATTGTCTGGAGCTCCTTGGTCAGGCGCTGGACCTTGTCTTCCAGCTGCTTCACTTTCTCCGAGTCCCCTTGGCCTGAAAGAAGGTGCAGAAAAATCAGATGTTAGAGGCTTATCAAAGGAATACTCATGGAATTGGTTACAGTACACACAATAGAAAAGTCCAATTTTACGAGACCACTGCAATACCTGAGAGAAGGTTCGGGGACCCAGAAGAGGAGAAGATAGACCCAAAGAGACACTGCAAAGGGTGAGACAGAAACAGACAGTAATTGGTGCAGAGAACTAGAAAAAAGAAAGAAAATTAGAAAACAGAGAGAAATAGAGCAGAGGAGAAGCTTCAACATGAGCGTAAACAGGACCGTAGTAAGAACACACCCAACCACAATACAGGACCGAGGTGAGGATCTACCCCACCACAATTTGGGACCGAGGTGAGGACCCACCCAACCACAATACGGGACCGAGGTGAGGACCCACCCAACCACAATACAGGACTGAGGTGAGGATCTACCCCACCACAATTTGGGACCAAGGTGAGGACCCACCCAACCACAATACGGGACCGAGGTGAGGACCCACCCAACCACAATACAGGACTGAGGTGAGGATCTACCCCACCACAATTTGGGACCAAGGTGAGGACCCACCCAACCACAATACGGGACCGAGGTGAGGACCCACCCAACCACAATACAGGACTGAGGTGAGGATCTACCCCACCACAATTTGGGACTGAGGTGAGGATCTACCCCAAAGGAGAAAGAAGATTCGCGGTCCAGGGTCCCAGACTATGGAACGCTTTACCAACCAGCATTCGGTTGGAGGAAAATCACTTGGCATTCAGGAGAAAGATCAAAACTCATCTCTTTTGATACAAAAGAGACAGGAACAACAAGCGCCCAGAGGCGATTCGGTTCGCATGTGCCGCGCTATATAAGTTTTCATTCATTCATTCATTCACAATTTGGGACCGAGGTGAGGACCCACCCAACCACAATACGGGACCGAGGTGAGTACCCACTCAACCACAATACAGGACTGAGGTGAGGATCTACCCCACCACAATATGGGACCGAGGTGAGGACCCACCCAACCACAGTACGAGACCAAGGTGAGGACCCACCCAACCACAGTACGAGACCAAGGTGAGGACCCACCCAACCACAGTACGAGACCAAGGTGAGGATCCATCCCACCAAAACATGGGACTGAGGTGAGGATTCACCCAACCACAAAAGGAGACTGAGGTGAGAACCCACCCAACCACAGTATGGGACCGTGGTGAGGACACACCCCATCAAAATAGAGGGCTGAGGTGAGGATCTACCCAATCTGACTCCAGCCTCGGACCCTGGCTAGTTCTTTGTTTATCCTGACTTCTGGAATCCCTGACTACGGCTTTACCTCAACTATCCTTTGGCAAATTCCTGTCAAGCCCCCGTGCACAGACTCAAAGCCCAGATCGCTTCTTACCTTGTTACCGTGGGCTGTGTGTATTTACAAGGGTGAGCATACAACTCTGCACTATGGACTCCAACCAAGGTAAGCCCTTACACCCTTCAGGGGAGGGGCCTACCCTACAGCGGCTGTGTGTGTGTTCATCCCTTCAGGGGAGGGCTTTGTGTGGGTTGTTCCTTTGCGTGGTTGGAGGTCTATCCTGGAGGATTCTTCCCTTTGGGCATGAGGGTCTATCCTGAAGAGCTGTATATGAATTCTTCCCTTCAGGGGAGGGGCCTAGCCTAGAGCGGCTGTGTGTGAGTTCTTCCCTTCAGGGGAGGCGCCTAGTTGGGAGGGCTTTGTGTGGGTTGTTCCTTGCATAGTTGGAGGTCTATCCTGGAGGGTTCTTCCCTTTGGGCATGATGGTCTATCCTGAAGAGCTGTATATGAATTCTTCTCTTCAGGGGAGGGGCCTAGCCTAGAGGGGCTGTGTGTGAGTTCTTCTCTTCAGGGGAGGCGCCTAGTTTGGAGAGCTTTGTGTGGGTTGTTCCTTGTGTAGTTGGAGGTCTATCCTGGAGGGTTCTTCCCTTTGGGCATGATGGTCTATCCTGAAGAGCTGTATATGAATTCTTCTCTTCAGGGGAGGGGCCTAGCCTAGAGCGGCTGTGTGTGAGTTCTTCCCTTCAGGGGAGGCGCCTAGTTGGGAGGGCTTTGTGTGGGTTGTTCCTTGCGTAGTTGGAGGGCTATCCTGGAGGCTTCTTCCCTTTGGGCATGATGGTCTATCCTGAAGAGCTGTATATGAATTCTTCCCTTCAGGGGAGGGGCCTAGCCTAGGGGGGGTTGTGTGTGAGTTCTTCCCTTCAGGGGAGGCACCTAGTTGGGAGGGCTTTGTGTGGGTTGTTCCTTGCGTAGTTGGAGGTCTATCCTGGAGGGTTCTTCCCTTTGGGCATGAGGGTCTATCCTGGAGAGCTGTATATGAATTCTTCCCTTCAGGGGAGGGGCCTAGCCTAGAGCGGCTGTGTGTGAGTTCTTCCCTTCAGGGGAGGCGCCTAGTTGGGAGGGCTTTGTGTGGGTTGTTCCTTGCGGGGTTGGAGGTCTGTCCTGGAGGGTTCTGTGTAGGTTCTTCCCTTCAAGAGAGGGACCTCTTCTGAGTGGTTCTGTGTGGGTTCCTTTCTTTTGGAGGGGGCATTTTCTGCCAACGCTGCATGGTCCTCACTGATCTATGTCTGAGATCTCGCTGGCTGCCTCACACAACGGAGCAGACCTAAGCCTCCTCCCACTCCTCTCTGTTTACATCTACAGGAGGGGAGGCGGCTTTGGTTTGCTCTGCTGTATGAGAGGGTGGAGGGAGTCCAACGGACACAATGTTGTATCCCGGGTCAATGGCCCCTAGCAAATATACTAGGGGGTCCAATGGAACTGGTACTTGTGCCACTCTACTAATACACTGTGATACTTCCTCCCAGTACCTATGAAGCTTTGGGCATCTCCAAATCAAATGTATGAAGTCCCCCTGCTGGGCCTTACATTTTGGGCACATAGGAGTATCCCTTCTTCCCCATCTATGTAGTTGTGGCGCAGTTCTATAAGCCCTGTTTAATATAAAAAGTTGCGACAGTTTGTGTGACGCAGAGACGGATACCGCTGGGACAGATTCAATCGCCCTCTCCCACTGATCTCCGTCTAACTCCCCGATGTCTTCCCCCCATCTCCTGCGGCTTCTAAGGGAGGCATGGCTCTGAATTGTTGCTAACAGTCCCTCATATATTTTTGTTATCAGTCCTCTCCGAGCTTCTGCTTGCAAAACCACCGTCATCAAAGGGGACGAAGGTCTGAAAATGTTAATGTCTGCACTGATGGAGCAGGAGGGGGGTGTGTCTGCACTGATGGAGGGAGCATTTGCACTGAGGGTGGTCTGCACTGATTGAGAGGGGGTGTCTGCACTGATGGAGGGGGCACTGATGGAGGGGGGTGTGCAATGAGGGAGGTCTGCACTTATGGAGGTGGGTGTGTGCACTGAGGGGGGTCTGCACTGATAGAAGGGTGTGTGCACTCAGGGCGGTCTGCACTTATGGAGGTGGTGTGTGCACTGAGGGGGTCTGCACTGATGGAAGGGGGTGTGCACTGAGGGAGGTCTGCACTGATGGAAGGGGGGTGTGTGCACTGAGGGGGTCTGCACTGATGGAAAGGGGTGTGCACTGAGGGAGGTCTGCACTTATGGAGGTGGGTGTGTGCACTGAGGGAGGTCTGCACTTATGGAGGTGGGTGTGTGCACTGAGGGGGGTCTGCACTGATAGAAGGGTGTGTGCACTCAGGGCGGTCTGCACTTATGGAGGTGGGTGGGTGCACTGAGGGGGTCTGCACTGAGGGGGTCTGCACTGATAGAAGGGTGTGTGCACTGGGGGGGTCTGCACTGATGGAAGGGGGTGTGCACTGAGGGAGGTCTGCACTTATGGAGGTGGGTGTGTGCACTGAGGGGGGTCTGCACTGATGGATGGGGGGTGGGCACTGAGGGGGTCTGCACTGATGGATAGGGGGTTTGCACTGAGGGGGGTCTGCACTGATTGATGGGGGTGTGCACTGTGGAGGGCTGCACTGATGCAGGTGTGTCTGCACTGATGGAGGGGGGTCTGTATTGAGGGAGGGGGTCTATACTGTGAGGGGTGTCTGTACTTAATGAAGGGGGTCTGTAATGAGGAAGGGGGGGTCTGAACTTAATGGAGGGGGGTCTGTACTGCTGGGGGTCTGTACTGATGGAGGGGGTCTGTAATGAGGGAGGGGGGGGGGGTCTGTACTGAGGGAGGTGTTCTATACTGTGGGGGTTGTCTGTACTTAATGAAGGGGGTCTGTAATAAGGGAGGGGGGTTCTGAACTTAATGGAGGGGGGTCTGTACTGATGGAGGGGGGTCTATACTGCTGGGGGTCTGTACTTGAGGGGGGTCTGTACTGATGGAGGGGGGTCTGTAATGAGGGAGGGGGGTCTGTACTGAGGGTGGACTATAGTTGGTGGAGGGGGGGGGGGGGGGACTCCAATTTTTTTCACACTGGGTGACGCCAACCTTAGTGACGCCACTGCTCACACTGATCACAGTAGGCATATGTGGGCACCGACCCCCCTGCCAGGTTTGTATTGTCCTGTCCGTGTCATCGTAGACCCAATAGGTTGGTTCTGGAAGAGTCGGTAGGTTCCCCCTCCCAAATACACAGACTATAACACAATGGGGGGAGGGATGGAACCTCCGACTTCCTGTCCTGGTGACAACCGCTCTCCTCTGTCACACGTAGTCAGAGGAAATCTCCCCCCCCCCCAATTCATCAGAGGGATTTATATTCCAGGATTTGGTTTTAGATGGAGGTTATATTTCTGCCCTGACTGCCTCTGGGGGGATGGGAAGGCAATTGGGGGGGTTGGGGTCAGTAGAGTAAGACTGTCCGTTCACTATTCCATATGGAGACGGATTGGTGAGAAGAAAGACGCTTCTTATCAGATTCTTCCCATAATCTGCGGCCTCTGATGGCGGCTCACCAACTATGACATCATCACTCTCTGTGACTCTCCTGCCAAACCAAACACATCCAGAGCTGGAAGATAAGAAATCATTCCGTGTTCCAAATAATCCCCGGAATGTCCCCTCGTGATGATGTCATGGACCCAGCTAAGGCAGAGAAAGTCCCTACACAGTCCTACCGGAAAACCACATGATGTCAGAGACCTCTATATGGGAGGTCCCAAGACTGTCCCCCTACAGTCCTACCGGAAAATCACATGATGTCAGAGACCTGTATATGGGAGGTCCCAAGACTGTCCTCCTACAGTCCTACCGGAAAATCACATGATGTCAGAGACCTGTATATGGGAGGTCCCAAGACTGTCCCCCTACAGTCCTACCGGAAAATCACATGATGTCAGAGACCTGTATATGGGAGGTCCCAAGACTGTCCTCCTACAGTCCTACCGGAAAATCACATGATGTCAGAGACCTGTATATGGGAGGTCCCAAGACTGTCCCCCTACAGTCCTACCGGAAAATCACACGATGTCAGAGACCTGTATATGGGAGGTCCCAAGACTGTCCTCCTACAGTCCTACCGGAAAATCACATGATGTCAGAGACCTGTATATGGGAGGTCCCAAGACTGTCCCCCTACAGTCCTACCGGAAAATCACATGATGTCAGAGACCTGTATATGGGAGGTCCCAAGACTGTCCTCCTACAGTCCTACCGGAAAATCACATGATGTCAGAGACCTGTATATGGGAGGTCCCAAGACTGTCCCCCTACAGTCCTACCGGAAAATCACATGATGTCAGAGACCTGTATATGGGAGGTCCCAAGACTGTCCCCCTACAGTCCTACTGGAAAATCACACGATGTCAGAGACCTGTATATGGGAGGTCCCAAGACTGTCCCCCTACAGTCCTACCGGAAAATCACATGATGTCAGAGACCTGTATATGGGAGGTCCCAAGACTGTCCCCCTACAGTCCTACTGGAAAATCACACGATGTCAGAGACCTGTATATGGGAGGTCCCAAGACTGTCCCCCTACAGTCCTACCGGAAAATCACATGATGTCAGAGACCTGTATATGGGAGGTCCCAAGACTGTCCTCCTACAGTCCTACCGGAAAATCACATGATGTCAGAGACCTGTATATGGGAGGTCCCAAGACTGTCCTCCTACAGTCCTACCGGAAAATCACACGATGTCAGAGACCTGTATATGGGAGGTCCCAAGACTGTCCTCCTACAGTCCTACCGGAAAATCACATGATGTCAGAGACCTGTATATGGGAGGTCCCAAGACTGTCCTACAGTCCTACCGGAAAATCACATGATGTCAGAGACCTGTATATGGGAGGTCCCAAGACTGTCCCCCTACAGTCCTACCGGAAAATCACATGATGTCAGAGACCTGTATATGGGAGGTCCCAAGACTGTCCTACAGTCCTACCGGAAAATCACATGATGTCAGAGACCTGTATATGGGAGGTCCCAAGACTGTCCCCCTACAGTCCTACCGGAAAATCACATGATGTCAGAGACCTGTATATGGGAGGTCCCAAGACTGTCCCCCTACAGTCCTACCGGAAAATCACATGATGTCAGAGACCTGTATATGGGAGGTCCCAAGACTGTCCTCCTACAGTCCTACCGGAAAATCACATGATGTCAGAGACCTGTATATGGGAGGTCCCAAGACTGTCCCCCTACAGTCCTACCGGAAAATCACATGATGTCAGAGACCTGAATATGGGAGGTCCCAAGACTGTCCCCCTACAGTCCTACCAGAAAATCACACGATGTCAGAGACCTGTATATGGGAGGTCCCAAGACTGTCCCCCTACAGTCCTACCGGAAAATCACATGATGTCAGAGACCTGTATATGGGAGGTCCCAAGACTGTCCTACAGTCCTACCGGAAAATCACATGATGTCAGAGACCTGTATATGGGAGGTCCCAAGACTGTCCCCCTACAGTCCTACCAGAAAATCACATGATGTCAGAGACCTGTATATGGAAGGTCCCAAGACTGTCCTCCTACAGTCCTACCGGAAAATCACATGATGTCAGAGACCTGTATATGGGAGGTCCCAAGACTGTCCTCCTACAGTCCTACCGGAAAATCACATGATGTCAGAGACCTGTATATGGGAGGTCCCAAGACTGTCCCCCTACAGTCCTACCGGAAAATCACATGATGTCAGAGACCTGTATATGGGAGGTCCCAAGACTGTCCTCCTACAGTCCTACCGGAAAATCACATGATGTCAGAGACCTGTATATGGGAGGTCCCAAGACTGTCCTCCTACAGTCCTACCGGAAAATCACATGGTGTCAGAGACCTGTATATGGGAGGTCCCAAGACTGTCCCCCTACAGTCCTACCGGAAAATCACATGATGTCAGAGACCTGTATATGGGAGGTCCCAAGACTGTCCTCCTACAGTCCTACCGGAAAATCACATGATGTCAGAGACCTGTATATGGGAGGTCCCAAGACTGTCCCCCTACAGTCCTACCGGAAAATCACATGATGTCAGAGACCTGTATATGGGAGGTCCCAAGACTGTCCCCCTACAGTCCTACCGGAAAATCACATGATGTCAGAGACCTGTATATGGGAGGTCCCAAGACTGTCCTCCTACAGTCCTACCGGAAAATCACATGATGTCAGAGACCTGTATATGGGAGGTCCCAAGACTGTCCTCCTACAGTCCTACCGGAAAATCACATGATGTCAGAGACCTGTATATGGGAGGTCCCAAGACTGTCCCCCTACAGTCCTACCGGAAAATCACTTGATGTCAGAGACCTGTATATGGGAGGTCCCAAGACTGTCCTACAGTCCTACCGGAAAATCACATGATGTCAGAGACCTGTATATGGGAGGTCCCAAGACTGTCCCCCTACAGTCCTACCGGAAAATCACATGATGTCAGAGACCTGTATATGGGAGGTCCCAAGACTGTCCCCCTACAGTCCTACCGGAAAATCACACGATGTCAGAGACCTGTATATGGGAGGTCCCAAGACTGTCCCCCTACAGTCCTACCGGAAAATCACATGATGTCAGAGACCTGTATATGGGAGGTCCCAAGACTGTCCTACAGTCCTACCGGAAAATCACATGATGTCAGAGACCTGTATATGGGAGGTCCCAAGACTGTCCCCCTACAGTCCTACCGGAAAATCACATGATGTCAGAGACCTGAATATGGGAGGTCCCAAGACTGTCCCCCTACAGTCCTACCAGAAAATCACACGATGTCAGAGACCTGTATATGGGAGGTCCCAAGACTGTCCTCCTACAGTCCTACCGGAAAATCACATGATGTCAGAGACCTGTATATGGGAGGTCCCAAGACTGTCCTCCTACAGTCCTACCGGAAAATCACATGATGTCAGAGACCTGTATATGGGAGGTCCCAAGACTGTCCTCCTACAGTCCTATCGGAAAATCACATGATGTCAGAGACCTGTATATGGGAGGTCCCAAGACTGTCCCCCTACAGTCCTACCGGAAAATCACATGATGTCAGAGACCTGTATATGGGAGGTCCCAAGACTGTCCTCCTACAGTCCTACCGGAAAATCACACGATGTCAGAGACCTGTATATGGGAGGTCCCAAGACTGTCCTCCTACAGTCCTACCGGAAAATCACATGATGTCAGAGACCTGTATATGGGAGGTCCCAAGACTGTCCTACAGTCCTACCGGAAAATCACATGATGTCAGAGACCTGTATATGGGAGGTCCCAAGACTGTCCTCCTACAGTCCTACCGGAAAATCACATGATGTCAGAGACCTGTATATGGGAGGTCCCAAGACTGTCCTCCTACAGTCCTACCGGAAAATCACATGATGTCAGAGACCTGTATATGGGAGGTCCCAAGACTGTCCTCCTACAGTCCTACCGGAAAATCACATGATGTCAGAGACCTGTATATGGGAGGTCCCAAGACTGTCCCCCTACAGTCCTACCGGAAAATCACATGATGTCAGAGACCTGTATATGGGAGGTCCCAAGACTGTCCTCCTACAGTCCTACCGGAAAATCACATGATGTCAGAGACCTGTATATGGGAGGTCCCAAGACTGTCCCCCTACAGTCCTACCGGAAAATCACATGATGTCAGAGACCTGTATATGGGAGGTCCCAAGACTGTCCCCCTACAGTCCTACCGGAAAATCACATGATGTCAGAGACCTGTATATGGGAGGTCCCAAGACTGTCCTCCTACAGTCCTACCGGAAAATCACATGATGTCAGAGACCTGTATATGGGAGGTCCCAAGACTGTCCCCCTACAGTCCTACCGGAAAATCACATGATGTCAGAGACCTGTATATGGGAGGTCCCAAGACTGTCCCCCTACAGTCCTACCGGAAAATCACATGATGTCAGAGACCTGTATATGGGAGGTCCCAAGACTGTCCTCCTACAGTCCTACCGGAAAATCACATGATGTCAGAGACCTGTATATGGGAGGTCCCAAGACTGTCCCCCTACAGTCCTACCGGAAAATCACATGATGTCAGAGACCTGTATATGGGAGGTCCCAAGACTGTCCTACAGTCCTACCGGAAAATCACATGATGTCAGAGACCTGTATATGGGAGGTCCCAAGACTGTCCTCCTACAGTCCTACCGGAAAATCACATGATGTCAGAGACCTGTATATGGGAGGTCCCAAGACTGTCCTCCTACAGTCCTACCGGAAAATCACATGATGTCAGAGACCTGTATATGGGAGGTCCCAAGACTGTCCCCCTACAGTCCTACCGGAAAATCACATGATGTCAGAGACCTGTATATGGGAGGTCCCAAGACTGTCCTCCTACAGTCCTACCGGAAAATCACATGATGTCATGGACCTGTATATGGGAGGTCCCAAGACTGTCCTCCTACAGTCCTACCGGAAAATCACATGATGTCAGAGACCTGTATATGGGAGGTCCCAAGACTGTCCTACAGTCCTACCGGAAAATCACACGATGTCAGAGACCTGTATATGGGAGGTCCCAAGACTGTCCCCCTACAGTCCTACCGGAAAATCACATGATGTCAGAGACCTGTATATGGGAGGTCCCAAGACTGTCCCCCTACAGTCCTACCGGAAAATCACATGATGTCAGAGACCTGTATATGGGGGGTCCAAGACTGTCCTCCTACAGTCCTACCGGAAAATCACATGATGTCAGAGACCTGTATATGGGAGGTCCCAAGACTGTCCCCCTACAGTCCTACCGGAAAATCACACGATGTCAGAGACCTGTATATGGGAGGTCCCAAGACTGTCCCCCTACAGTCCTACCGGAAAATCACATGATGTCAGAGACCTGTATATGGGAGGTCCCAAGACTGTCCCCCTACAGTCCTACCGGAAAATCACATGATGTCAGAGACCTGTATATGGGAGGTCCCAAGACTGTCCTCCTACAGTCCTACCGGAAAATCACATGATGTCAGAGACCTGTATATGGGAGGTCCCAAGACTGTCCCCCTACAGTCCTACCGGAAAATCACATGATGTCAGAGACCTGTATATGGGAGGTCCCAAGACTGTCCCCCTACAGTCCTACCGGAAAATCACATGATGTCAGAGACCTGTATATGGGAGGTCCCAAGACTGTCCTCCTACAGTCCTACCGGAAAATCACATGATGTCAGAGACCTGTATATGGGAGGTCCCAAGACTGTCCCCCTACAGTCCTACCGGAAAATCACATGATGTCAGAGACCTGTATATGGGAGGTCCCAAGACTGTCCCCCTACAGTCCTACCGGAAAATCACATGATGTCAGAGACCTGTATATGGGAGGTCCCAAGACTGTCCTCCTACAGTCCTACCGGAAAATCACATGATGTCAGAGACCTGTATATGGGAGGTCCCAAGACTGTCCCCCTACAGTCCTACCGGAAAATCACATGATGTCAGAGACCTGTATATGGGAGGTCCCAAGACTGTCCTACTACAGTCCTACCGGAAAATCACATGATGTCAGAGACCTGTATATGGGAGGTCCCAAGACTGTCCCCCTACAGTCCTACCGGAAAATCACATGATGTCAGAGACCTGTATATGGGAGGTCCCAAGACTGTCCCCCTACAGTCCTACCGGAAAATCACATGATGTCAGAGACCTGTATATGGGAGGTCCCAAGACTGTCCCCCTACAGTCCTACCGGAAAATCACACGATGTCAGAGACCTGTATATGGGAGGTCCCAAGACTGTCCCCCTACAGTCCTACCGGAAAATCACATGATGTCAGAGACCTGTATATGGGAGGTCCCAAGACTGTCCCCCTACAGTCCTACCGGAAAATCACATGATGTCAGAGACCTGTATATGGGAGGTCCCAAGACTGTCCTCCTACAGTCCTACCGGAAAATCACATGATGTCAGAGACCTGTATATGGGAGGTCCCAAGACTGTCCCCCTACAGTCCTACCGGAAAATCACATGATGTCAGAGACCTGTATATGGGAGGTCCCAAGACTGTCCCCCTACAGTCCTACCGGAAAATCACATGATGTCAGAGACCTGTATATGGGAGGTCCCAAGACTGTCCTCCTACAGTCCTACCGGAAAATCACATGATGTCAGAGACCTGTATATGGGAGGTCCCAAGACTGTCCTACAGTCCTACCGGAAAATCACATGATGTCAGAGACCTGTATATGGGAGGTCCCAAGACTGTCCTCCTACAGTCCTACCGGAAAATCACATGATGTCAGAGACCTGTATATGGGAGGTCCCAAGACTGTCCCCCTACAGTCCTACCGGAAAATCACATGATGTCAGAGACCTGTATATGGGAGGTCCCAAGACTGTCCCCCTACAGTCCTACCGGAAAATCACATGATGTCAGAGACCTGTATATGGGAGGTCCCAAGACTGTCCCCCTACAGTCCTACCGGAAAATCACATGATGTCAGAGACCTGTATATGGGAGGTCCCAAGACTGTCCCCCTACAGTCCTACCGGAAAATCACATGATGTCAGAGACCTGTATATGGGAGGTCCCAAGACTGTCCTCCTACAGTCCTACCGGAAAATCACATGATGTCAGAGACCAGTATATGGGAGGTCCCAAGACTGTCCTCCTACAGTCCTACCGGAAAATCACATGATGTCAGAGACCTGTATATGGGAGGTCCCAAGACTGTCCCCCTACAGTCCTACCGGAAAATCACATGATGTCAGAGACCTGTATATGGGAGGTCCCAAGACTGTCCTCCTACAGTCCTACCGGAAAATCACATGATGTCAGAGACCTGTATATGGGAGGTCCCAAGACTGTCCTCCTACAGTCCTACCGGAAAATCACATGATGTCAGAGACCTGTATATGGGAGGTCCCAAGACTGTCCCCCTACAGTCCTACCGGAAAATCACATGATGTCAGAGACCTGTATATGGGAGGTCCCAAGACTGTCCCCCTACAGTCCTACCGAAAAATCACATGATGTCAGAGACCTGTATATGGGAGGTCCCAAGACTGTCCTCCTACAGTCCTACCGGAAAATCACATGATGTCAGAGACCTGTATATGGGAGGTCCCAAGACTGTCCTACAGTCCTACCGGAAAATCACATGATGTCAGAGACCTGTATATGGGAGGTCCCAAGACTGTCCCCCTACAGTCCTACCGGAAAATCACATGATGTCAGAGACCTGTATATGGGAGGTCCCAAGACTGTCCCTCTACAGTCCTACCGGAAAATCACATGATGTCAGAGACCTGTATATGGGAGGTCCCAAGACTGTCCCCCTACAGTCCTACCGGAAAATCACATGATGTCAGAGACCTGTATATGGGAGGTCCCAAGACTGTCCCCCTACAGTCCTACCGGAAAATCACATGATGTCAGAGACCTGTATATGGGAGGTCCCAAGACTGTCCCCCTACAGTCCTACCGGAAAATCACATGATGTCAGAGACCTGTATATGGGAGGTCCCAAGACTGTCCTCCTACAGTCCTACCGGAAAATCACATGATGTCAGAGACCTGTATATGGGAGGTCCCAAGACTGTCCCCCTACAGTCCTACCGGAAAATCACATGATGTCAGAGACCTGTATATGGGAGGTCCCAAGACTGTCCTCCTACAGTCCTACCGGAAAATCACATGATGTCAGAGACCTGTATATGGGAGGTCCCAAGACTGTCCTACAGTCCTACCGGAAAATCACATGATGTCAGAGACCTGTATATGGGAGGTCCCAAGACTGTCCTCCTACAGTCCTACCGGAAAATCACATGATGTCAGAGACCTGTATATGGGAGGTCCCAAGACTGTCCCCCTACAGTCCTACCGGAAAATCACATGATGTCAGAGACCTGTATATGGGAGGTCCCAAGACTGTCCCCCTACAGTCCTACCGGAAAATCACACGATGTCAGAGACCTGTATATGGGAGGTCCCAAGACTGTCCCCCTACAGTCCTACCGGAAAATCACATGATGTCAGAGACCTGTATATGGGAGGTCCCAAGACTGTCCTCCTACAGTCCTACCGGAAAATCACATGATGTCAGAGACCTGTATATGGGAGGTCCCAAGACTGTCCTCCTACAGTCCTACCGGAAAATCACATGATGTCAGAGACCTGTATATGGGAGGTCCCAAGACTGTCCTCCTACAGTCCTACCGGAAAATCACATGATGTCAGAGACCTGTATATGGGAGGACCCAAGACTGTCCTCCTACAGTCCTACCGGAAAATCACATGATGTCAGAGACCTGTATATGGGAGGTCCCAAGACTGTCCCCCTACAGTCCTACCGGAAAATCACATGATGTCAGAGACCTGTATATGGGAGGTCCCAAGACTGTCCCCCTACAGTCCTACCGGAAAATCACATGATGTCAGAGACCTGTATATGGGAGGTCCCAAGACTGTCCCCCTACAGTCCTACCGGAAAATCACATGATGTCAGAGACCTGTATATGGGAGGTCCCAAGACTGTCCCCCTACAGTCCTACCGGAAAATCACATGATGTCAGAGACCTGTATATGGGAGGTCCCAAGACTGTCCTACAGTCCTACCGGAAAATCACATGATGTCAGAGACCTGTATATGGGAGGTCCCAAGACTGTCCTACAGTCCTACCGGAAAATCACATGATGTCAGAGACCTGTATATGGGAGGTCCCAAGACTGTCCTACAGTCCTACCGGAAAATCACATGATGTCAGAGACCTGTATATGGGAGGTCCCAAGACTGTCCTTCTACAGTCCTACCGGAAAATCACATGATGTCAGAGACCTGTATATGGGAGGTCCCAAGACTGTCCTACAGTCCTACCGGAAAATCACATGATGTCAGAGACCTGTATATGGGAGGTCCCAAGACTGTCCTCCTACAGTCCTACCGGAAAATCACATGATGTCAGAGACCTGTATATGGGAGGTCCCAAGACTGTCCCCCTACAGTCCTACCGGAAAATCACATGATGTCAGAGACCTGTATATGGGAGGTCCCAAGACTGTCCTCCTACAGTCCTACCGGAAAATCACATGATGTCAGAGACCTGTATATGGGAGGTCCCAAGACTGTCCCCCTACAGTCCTACCGGAAAATCACATGATGTCAGAGACCTGTATATGGGAGGTCCCAAGACTGTCCTACAGTCCTACCGGGAAATCACATGATGTCAGAGACCTGTATATGGGAGGTCCCAAGACTGTCCTACAGTCCTACCGGAAAATCACATGATGTCAGAGACCTGTATATGGGAGGTCCCAAGACTGTCCTCCTACAGTCCTACCGGAAAATCACATGATGTCAGAGACCTGTATATGGGAGGTCCCAAGACTGTCCTACAGTCCTACCGGAAAATCTCATGATGTCAGAGACCTGTATATGGGAGGTCCCAAGACTGTCCTCCTACAGTCCTACCGGAAAATCACATGATGTCAGAGACCTGTATATGGGAGGTCCCAAGACTGTCCTACAGTCCTACCGGAAAATCACATGATGTCAGAGACCTGTATATGGGAGGTCCCAAGACTGTCCCCCTACAGTCCTACCGGAAAATCACATGATGTCAGAGACCTGTATATGGGAGGTCCCAAGACTGTCCCTCTACAGTCCTACCGGAAAATCACATGATGTCAGAGACCTGTATATGGGAGGTCCCAAGACTGTCCCCCTACAGTCCTACCGGAAAATCACATGATGTCAGAGACCTGTATATGGGAGGTCCCAAGACTGTCCCCCTACAGTCCTACCGGAAAATCACATGATGTCAGAGACCAGTATATGGGAGGTCCCAAGACTGTCCTCCTACAGTCCTACCGGAAAATCACATGATGTCAGAGACCTGTATATGGGAGGTCCCAAGACTGTCCTCCTACAGTCTTACCGGAAAATCACATGATGTCAGAGACCTGTATATGGGAGGTCCCAAGACTGTCCTCCTACAGTCCTACCGGAAAATCACACGATGTCAGAGAGCTGTATATGGGAGGTCCCAAGACTGTCCCCCTACAGTCCTACCGGAAAATCACATGATGTCAGAGACCTGTATATGGGAGGTCCCAAGACTGTCCTCCTACAGTCCTACCGGAAAATCACATGATGTCAGAGACCTGTATATGGGAGGTCCCAAGACTGTCCCCCTACAGTCCTACCGGAAAATCACATGATGTCAGAGACCTGTATATGGGAGGTCCCAAGACTGTCCTACAGTCCTACCGGAAAATCACACGATGTCAGAGACCTGTATATGGGAGGTCCCAAGACTGTCCTCCTACAGTCCTACCGGAAAATCACATGATGTCAGAGACCTGTATATGGGAGGTCCCAAGACTGTCCCCCTACAGTCCTACCGGAAAATCACATGATGTCAGAGACCTGTATATGGGAGGTCCCAAGACTGTCCCCCTACAGTCCTACCGGAAAATCACATGATGTCAGAGACCTGTATATGGGAGGTCCCAAGACTGTCCCCCTACAGTCCTACCGGAAAATCACATGATGTCAGAGACCTGTATATGGGAGGTCCCAAGACTGTCCTCCTACAGTCCTACCGGAAAATCACATGATGTCAGAGACCTGTATATGGGAGGTCCCAAGACTGTCCTACAGTCCTACCGGAAAATCACATGATGTCAGAGACCTGTATATGGGAGGTCCCCACAATGTCGCTACTCAGTCCTTCTGGGGAAAATGAGATAATCAGAGTCTCGGAATTGAATGACTAAACTTACCTTCCCCTCCAGATCCGGTTAGATGATTCCCCCCACTGGATCCAGAAATATTGGGCCTTACAGGTCTGGGCCGAGGTCTGCTGGTGGGGATCTGAGGACCTCCCGCCGGTCCTTCCATGCAATCATCTCCGGAATATCCCTGGCAGCACTTCCACTCCATGTCTGACACCGTCTTGTAGGCCACCTTGTATCTCGGCCGGACAAAACTCCGATACCTGAGAGAGGAGAAGAAGGAGGAGGATGACGGAGCGACACAATCCATATCGTCCGTATACACCAAAAACACGTCACCGAGCTTTCACATCCTCCATATACACCAAAGACACGTCACCGAGCTTTCACATCCTCCATATACACCAAAGACACGTCACCGAGCTTTCACATCATCCATATACACCAAAGACACGTCACCGAGCTTACACATCATTGGAATGGAGGTTTTATCCGGAGGGGGGGCTGGAATGGAGGTTTTATCCGGAGAGGGGGGGTTAGAACGAAAGTTTTATCCGGAGGGGGGGTTGGAACGAAAGTTTTATCCGGAGGGGGGGTTAGAATGGAGGTTTTATCCAGATGGGGGTTGGAATAGAAGTTTTATCTCGGAGGGGGGGGTTAGAATGAAAGTTTTATCCGGAGGGGGGGTTGGAATGGAGGTTTTATCCGGAGGGGGGGCTGGAATGGAGGTTTTATCCAGATGGGGGCTGGAATAGAAGTTTTATCCGGAGGGGGGCTGGAATGGAGGTTTTATCCGGAGGGGGGTTGGAATGGAGGTTTTATCCGGAGGGGGGCTGGAATGGAAGTTTTATCCGGAGGGGGGGTTGGAATGGAGGTTTTATCCGGAGGGGGGGTTGGAATGGAGGTTTTATCCGGAGGGGGGGTTGGAATGGAGGTTTTATCCGGAGGGGGGTTGGAATGGAGGTTTTATCCGGAGGGGGGGTTGGAATGGAGGTTTTATCCGGAGGGGGGTTGGAATGGAGGTTTTATCCGGAGGGGGGGTTGGAATGGAGGTTTTATCCGGAGGGGGGGTTGGAATGGAGGTTTTATCCGGAGGGGGGTTGGAATGGAGGTTTTATCCGGAGGGGGGGTTGGAATGGAGGTTTTATCCGGAGGGGGGGTTGGAATGGAGGTTTTATCCGGAGGGGGGGTTGGAATGGAGGTTTTATCCGGAGGGGGGTTGGAATAGAAGTTTTATCCGGAGGGGGGGGGGTTGGAATGGAAGTTTTATCCGGAGGGGGGGTTGGAATGGAGGTTTTATGCGGAGGGGGGTTGGAATGGAAGTTTTATCCGGAGGGGGGGTTGGAATGGAGGTTTTATCCGGAGGGGGGTTGGAATGGAGGTTTTATCCGGAGGGGGGTTGGAATGGAAGTTTTATCCGGAGGGGGGGTTGGAATGGAGGTTTTATCCGGAGGGGGGGTTGGAATGGAGGTTTTATCCGGAGGGGGTGTTAGAACGAAAGTTTTATCCGGAGGGGGGGTTGGAATAGAAGTTTTATCCAGATGGGGGTTGGAATGGAGGTTTTATCCGGAGGGGGGGTTGGAATGGAAGTTTTATCCGGAGGGGGGTTGGAATGGAGGATTTATCCGGAGGGGGGGTTGGAATGGAAGTTTTATCCGGAGGGGGGTTGGAATGGAGGTTTTATCCAGGGGGGGGCTGGAATGGAAGTTTTATCCGGAGGGGGGGTTGGAATGGAGGTTTTATCCAGGGGGGGGCTGGAATGGAAGTTTTATCCGGAGGGGGGGTTGGAATGGAGGTTTTATACGGAGGGGGGGGTTGGAATGGAGGTTTTATCTGGAGGGGGGGTTGGAATGGAGGTTTTATCCGGAGGGGGGGTTGGAATGGAGGATTTATCCGGAGGGGGGGTTGGAATAGAAGTTTTATCCGGAGGGGGGGTTGGAATGGAAGTTTTATCCGGAGGGGGGGTTGGAATGGAGGTTTTATCCGGAGGGGGGGTTGGAATGGAGGTTTTATCCGGAGGGGGGGTTGGAATGGAGGTTTTATCCGGAGGGGGGGTTGGAATGGAGGTTTTATCCGGAGGGGGGTTGGAATGGAGTTTTTATCTGGAGGGGGGGTTGGAATGGAGGTTTTATCCGGAGGGGGGGTTGGAATAGAAGTTTTATCTCGGAGGGGGGGTTGGAATGGAGGTTTTATCCGGAGGGGGGGTTGGAATAGAAGTTTTATCTCGGAGCGGGAAGTGGATGTGTGGAAGGGCAGATCTTATCTTCCAGGAGGGGGGGTTAGAATGGAAGTTTTATCCGGAGGGGGGGTTAGAATTAAAGTTTTATCCAGATGGGGGTTGGAATGGAGGTTTTATCCGGAGGGGGGGTTGGAATGGAGGTTTTATCCGGAGAGGGGGTTGGAATGGAAGTTTTATCCGGAGGGGGGGTTGGAATGGAGGTTTTATCCGGAGAGGGGGTTGGAATGGAGGTTTCATCCGGAGGGGGGGTTGGAATGGAGGTTTTATCCGGAGGGGGGGTTGGAATGGAGGTTTTATCCGGAGGGGGGTTGGAATGGAGGTTTTATCCGGAGGGGGGTTGGAATGGAAGTTTTATCCGGAGGGGGGGTTGGAATGGAGGTTTTATCCGGAGGGGGGGTTGGAATGGAGGTTTTATCCGGAGGGGGGGTTGGAATGGAGGATTTATCCGGAGGGGGGGTTGGAATAGAAGTTTTATCCGGAGGGGGGGGGTTGGAATGGAGGTTTTATCCGGAGGGGGGGTTGGAATGGAGGTTTTATCCGGAGAGGGGGTTGGAATGGAAGTTTTATCCGGAGGGGGGGTTGGAATGGAGGTTTTATCCGGAGAGGGGGTTGGAATGGAGGTTTTATCCGGAGGGGGGGTTGGAATGGAGGTTTTATCCGGAGGGGGGGTTGGAATGGAGGTTTTATCCGGAGGGGGGTTGGAATGGAGGTTTTATCCGGAGGGGGGTTGGAATGGAAGTTTTATCCGGAGGGGGGGTTGGAATGGAGGTTTTATCCGGAGGGGGGGTTGGAATGGAGGTTTTATCCGGAGGGGGGGTTGGAATGGAGGATTTATCCGGAGGGGGGGTTGGAATAGAAGTTTTATCCGGAGGGGGGGGGTTGGAATGGAAGTTTTATCCGGAGGGGGGGTTGGAATGGAGGTTTTATCCGGAGGGGGGGTTGGAATGGAGGTTTTATCCGGAGGGGGGTTGGAATGGAGGTTTTATCCGGAGGGGGGGTTGGAATGGAGGTTTTATCCGGAGGGGGGTTGGAATGGAGTTTTTATCTGGAGGGGGGGTTGGAATGGAGGTTTTATCCGGAGGGGGGGTTGGAATAGAAGTTTTATCTCGGAGGGGGGGGTTGGAATGGAGGTTTTATCCGGAGGGGGGGTTGGAATGGAGGTTTTATCCAGATGGGGGTTGGAATGGAGGTTTTATCTCGGAGCGGGAAGTGGATGTGTGGAAGGGCAGATCTTATCTTCCAGGAGGGGGGGTTGGAATGGAAGTTTTATCCGGAGGGGGGGGGTTGGAATGGAGGATTTATCCGGAGGGGGGGTTGGAATAGAAGTTTTATCTCGGAGCGGGAAGTGGATGTGTGGAAGGGCAGATCTTATCTTCCAGGAGGGGGAGGGGGGGTTGGAATAGAAGTTTTATCTCGGAGCGGGAAGTGGATGTGTGGAAGGGCAGATCTTATCTTCCAGGAGGGGGGGTTGGAATGGAAGTTTTATCCGGAGGGGGGTTGGAATGGAGGATTTATCCGGAGGGGGGGTTGGAATAGAAGTTTTATCTCGGAGCGGGAAGTGGATGTGTGGAAGGGCAGATCTTATCTTCCAGGAGGGGGAGGGGGGGTTGGAATGGAAGTTTTATCCAGATGGGGGTTGGAATGGAGGTTTTATCCGGAGGGGGGGTTGGAATGGAGGTTTTATCCGGAGGGGGGGGGTTGGAATGGAGGTTTTATCCGGAGGGGGGGTTGGAATGAAGGTTTTATCCGGAGGGGGGGTTGGAATGGAAGTTTTATCTCGGAGCGGGAAGTGGATGTGTGGAAGGGCAGATCTTATCTTCCAGGAGGGGGGTTGGAATGGAAGTTTTATCCGGAGGGGGGGGGTTGGAATGGAGGATTTATCCGGAGGGGGGGTTGGAATAGAAGTTTTATCTCGGAGCGGGAAGTGGATGTGTGGAAGGGCAGATCTTATCTTCCAGGAGGGGGAGGGGGGGTTGGAATGGAAGTTTTATCCAGATGGGGGTTGGAATGGAGGTTTTATCCGGAGGGGGGGTTGGAATGGAGGTTTTATCCGGAGGGGGGGGTTGGAATGGAGGTTTTATCCGGAGGGGGGGTTGGAATAGAAGTTTTATCCGGAGGGGGGGTTGGAATGAAGGTTTTATCCGGAGGGGGGGTTGGAATGGAAGTTTTATCTCGGAGCGGGAAGTGGATGTGTGGAAGGGCAGATCTTATCTTCCAGGAGGGGGGGTTGGAATGGAAGTTTTATCCGGAGGGGGGGTTGGAATGGAGGTTTTATCCGGAGGGGGGGGGTTGGAATAGAAGTTTTATCTCGGAGCGGGAAGTGGATGTGTGGAAGGGCAGATCTTATCTTCCAGGAGGGGGGGTTGGAATGGAAGTTTTATCCGGAGGGGGGGGTTGGAATGGAGGTTTTATCCGGAGGGGGGGTTGGAATAGAAGTTTTATCTCGGAGCGGGAAGTGGATGTGTGGAAGGGCAGATCTTATCTTCCAGGAGGGGGAGGGGGGGTTGGAATGGAGGTTTTATCCGGAGGGGGGGTTGGAATGGAGGTTTTATCCGGAGGGGGGGGTTGGAATGGAGGTTTTATCCGGAGGGGGGGTTGGAATAGAAGTTTTATCCGGAGGGGGGGTTGGAATGGAAGTTTTATCCGGAGGGGGGGTTGGAATGGAGGTTTTATCCGGAGGGGGGGTTGGAATAGAAGTTTTATCTCGGAGCGGGAAGTGGATGTGTGGAAGGGCAGATCTTATCTTCCAGGAGGGGGAGGGGGGGTTGGAATGGAAGTTTTATCCAGATGGGGGTTGGAATGGAAGTTTTATCCGGAGGGGGGGTTGGAATGGAGGTTTTATCCGGAGGGGGGGGTTGGAATGGAGGTTTTATCCGGAGGGGGGGTTGGAATGGAGGTTTTATCCGGAGGGGGGGGTTGGAATAGAAGTTTTATCCGGAGGGGGGGTTGGAATGAAGGTTTTATCCGGAGGGGGGGTTGGAATGGAAGTTTTATCTCGGAGCGGGAAGTGGATGTGTGGAAGGGCAGATCTTATCTTCCAGGAGGGGGGGTTGGAATGGAAGTTTTATCTCGGAGCGGGAAGTGGATGTGTGGAAGGGCAGATCTTATCTTCCAGGAGGGGGGGTTGGAATGGAGGTTTTATCCGGAGGGGGGGTTGGAATGGAAGTTTTATCTGGGAGGGGGAAGTGGATGTGTGGAAGGGCAGATCTTATCTTCCAGGAGGGGGGGTTGGAATGGAGGTTTTATCCGGAGGGGGGGTTGGAATGGAAGTTTTATCTGGGAGGGGGAAGTGGATGTGTGGAAGGGCAGATCTTATCTTCCAGGAGGGGGGGTTGGAATGGAGGTTTTATCCGGAGGGGGGGTTGAAATGGAGGTTTTATCCGGAGGGGGGGTTGGAATGGAGGTTTTATCCGGAGGGGGGGTTGGAATGGAAGTTTTATCTCGGAGCGGGAAGTGGATGTGTGGAAGGGCAGATCTTATCTTCCAGGAGGGGGGGTTGGAATGGAGGTTTTATCCGGAGGGGGGTTGGAATGGAAGTTTTATCCGGAGGGGGGGGTTGGAATGGAGGTTTTATCTCGGAGCGGGAAGTGGATGTGTGGAAGGGCAGATCTTATCTTCCAGGAGGGGGGGTTGGAATGGAGGTTTTATCCGGAGGGGGGTTGGAATGGAAGTTTTATCCGGAGGGGGGGTTGGAATGGAGGTTTTATCTCGGAGCGGGAAGTGGATGTGTGGAAGGGCAGATCTTATCTTCCAGGAGGGGGAGGGGGGGTTGGAATGGAAGTTTTATCCAGATGGGGGTTGGAATGGAAGTTTTATCCGGAGGGGGGGTTGGAATGGAGGTTTTATCCGGAGGGGGGGGTTGGAATGGAGGTTTTATCCGGAGGGGGGGTTGGAATAGAAGTTTTATCCGGAGGGGGGGTTGGAATGAAGGTTTTATCGGGGGGGGGGGTTGGAATGGAAGTTTTATCTCGGAGCGGGAAGTGGATGTGTGGAAGGGCAGATCTTATCTTCCAGGAGGGGGGGTTGGAATGGAAGTTTTATCTCGGAGCGGGAAGTGGATGTGTGGAAGGGCAGATCTTATCTTCCAGGAGGGGGGGTTGGAATGGAAGTTTTATCTCGGAGCGGGAAGTGGATGTGTGGAAGGGCAGATCTTATCTTCCAGGAGGGGGGGTTGGAATGGAGGTTTTATCCGGAGGGGGGGTTGGAATGGAAGTTTTATCTGGGAGGGGGAAGTGGATGTGTGGAAGGGCAGATCTTATCTTCCAGGAGGGGGGGTTGAAATGGAGGTTTTATCCGGAGGGGGGGTTGGAATGGAGGTTTTATCCGGAGGGGGGGTTGGAATGGAAGTTTTATCTCGGAGCGGGAAGTGGATGTGTGGAAGGGCAGATCTTATCTTCCAGGAGGGGGGGTTGGAATGGAAGTTTTATCTGGGAGGGGGAAGTGGATGTGTGGAAGGGCAGATCTTATCTTCCAGGAGGGGGGGTTGGAATGGAGGTTTTATCCGGAGGGGGGGTTGGAATGGAAGTTTTATCTGGGAGGGGGAAGTGGATGTGTGGAAGGGCAGATCTTATCTTCCAGGAGGGGGGGTTGGAATGGAGGTTTTATCCGGAGGGGGGGTTGGAATGGAAGTTTTATCTGGGAGGGGGAAGTGGATGTGTGGAAGGGCAGATCTTATCTTCCAGGAGGGGGGATTGGAATGGAGGTTTTATCCGGAGGGGGGTTGGAATGGAAGTTTTATCCGGAGGGGGGGTTGGAATGGAGGTTTTATCTCGGAGCGGGAAGTGGATGTGTGGAAGGGCAGATCTTATCTTCCAGGAGGGGGGGTTGGAATGGAGGTTTTATCCGGAGGGGGGTTGGAATGGAAGTTTTATCCGGAGGGGGGGTTGGAATGGAGGTTTTATCTCGGAGCGGGAAGTGGATGTGTGGAAGGGCAGATCTTATCTTCCAGGAGGGGGGGTTGGAATGGAGGTTTTATCCGGAGGGGGGTTGGAATGGAAGTTTTATCCGGAGGGGGGGTTGGAATGGAGGTTTTATCTCGGAGCGGGAAGTGGATGTGTGGAAGGGCAGATCTTATCTTCCAGGAGGGGGAGGGGGGGGTTGGAATGGAAGTTTTATCCAGATGGGGGTTGGAATGGAAGTTTTATCCGGAGGGGGGGTTGGAATGGAGGTTTTATCCGGAGGGGGGGGTTGGAATGGAGGTTTTATCCGGAGGGGGGGTTGGAATAGAAGTTTTATCCGGAGGGGGGGTTGGAATGAAGGTTTTATCCGGAGGGGGGGTTGGAATGGAAGTTTTATCTCGGAGCGGGAAGTGGATGTGTGGAAGGGCAGATCTTATCTTCCAGGAGGGGGGGTTGGAATGGAAGTTTTATCTCGGAGCGGGAAGTGGATGTGTGGAAGGGCAGATCTTATCTTCCAGGAGGGGGGGTTGGAATGGAAGTTTTATCTCGGAGCGGGAAGTGGATGTGTGGAAGGGCAGATCTTATCTTCCAGGAGGGGGGGTTGGAATGGAGGTTTTATCCGGAGGGGGGGTTGGAATGGAAGTTTTATCTGGGAGGGGGAAGTGGATGTGTGGAAGGGCAGATCTTATCTTCCAGGAGGGGGGGTTGAAATGGAGGTTTTATCCGGAGGGGGGGTTGGAATGGAGGTTTTATCCGGAGGGGGGGTTGGAATGGAGGTTTTATCTCGGAGCGGGAAGTGGATGTGTGGAAGGGCAGATCTTATCTTCCAGGAGGGGGGGTTGGAATGGAAGTTTTATCTGGGAGGGGGAAGTGGATGTGTGGAAGGGCAGATCTTATCTTCCAGGAGGGGGGGTTGGAATGGAGGTTTTATCCGGAGGGGGGGTTGGAATGGAAGTTTTATCTGGGAGGGGGAAGTGGATGTGTGGAAGGGCAGATCTTATCTTCCAGGAGGGGGGGTTGGAATGGAGGTTTTATCCGGAGGGGGGGTTGGAATGGAAGTTTTATCTGGGAGGGGGAAGTGGATGTGTGGAAGGGCAGATCTTATCTTCCAGGAGGGGGGATTGGAATGGAGGTTTTATCCGGAGGGGGGTTGGAATGGAAGTTTTATCCGGAGGGGGGGTTGGAATGGAGGTTTTATCTCGGAGCGGGAAGTGGATGTGTGGAAGGGCAGATCTTATCTTCCAGGAGGGGGGGTTGGAATGGAGGTTTTATCCGGAGGGGGGTTGGAATGGAAGTTTTATCCGGAGGGGGGTTGGAATGGAGGTTTTATCTCGGAGCGGGAAGTGGATGTGTGGAAGGGCAGATCTTATCTTCCAGGAGGGGAAGATGAAAGGAAAACTTCAGAGAGAAGAAGGTCAGAAGGACACAAAGACCTCCAGAACACAACAGCTTCTTGTTCCAGTCTATGGGTGGGGGCTGAGGGGGGGGGGGCTCCACTGGAGAGCGGAGACCCCCCCGAGCCTTTGATGTTCCTGGGAGAATAATGGGCGGCTGGAGGGATAATGGGTGGGGGGAGGGGGGACACACAAAGTGGAAGATAAGAGACTCCTGGAGACACATTGACAGAAGGAATTATAAGGAATTCTTGGCCGGGTGAAGGGGCGGGTGAAGGGGCGGGTGAAGGGGCGTTGTTGCCCCCTCCTTTCAGGTGTCCGTCTGAATGAGGCTGAAGACAATTCCCAAGGACAGTTTAGCCCTTGACAGAAAAGTTTTTCTCTTTTGTTGGATTGAAGTCACAATAATCCGATCAGGAAAGTCCATGTCTAAGGCCTCGTACACACGACCAGTTTCCTCGGCAGAATTCAGCTTCCGACCGAGTTTCTGGCTGAATTCTGCCGAGAAACCCGGCCGTGTGTACACTTTCGGCCGAGGAAGCCGACGAGGACCTCGGCGAGGAAATAGAGAACATGTTCTCTATTTCCTCGTTGTTCTATGGGAGCTCTCGGCCCGCCGAGGTCCTCGGCGGCTTCAGGGCTGAACTGGCCGAGGAACTCGATGTGTTTGGCACGTCGAGTTCCTCGGCCGTGTGTACGGGGCCTCACACTGGTCCTATCTATGCGCCTGGTTCATAGAATCACATACGCATAGATAGGGCTAAGATCCGACAGTGTTACACTGTGTTACACTGTCGGATCTTTTTTTCAATTTAAAAATGGCGCCGGGGGCGTTCCCGCTGATTTACGATAAATAATATGTAAATCAGCGAGATACGCAAATTCACGAACGTACGCGGACCCGTCGCAGTGTTCTTACGTCGTTTCCGTAGCGGTTTTCCGTCGTATACTTACCCCTTCTTTTATCAGGCGCAGCCAATGTCAAGTATAGCCGGCGTTCCCGCGTCGAATTTGAATTTTCCTACGTCGTTTGCGTACGCCGATTCACGAACATGCGCGTCGCAAGTCCCGCTCACGTCGCAACCACTGACGTCCTAGTGACGTCAGTGGGAGCAATGCACGCCGGGAAATTCCCCGGACGACGCATGCGCATTTAAATTTGGCGCGGGGACGCGCCTGATTTAAATATGACACTCCCCTAGCCGCGGAATTTGAATTCCGCCGGGGGATTTAGGATCCGCCGTCGCAAGTTTGGAGGTAAGTGGTTTGTGAATTAGCCACTTGCCTCCTAAACTTGCGGGAGCGGATCTTAATTCACGTAGATCGAGCGGATCTATAGATCCGCTGCGCTGCGTGAATCTGGCCCCATGTCTAAGGCCTCGTACACACAACCGTTTTCCTCGACAGAATCCATCACGAAACTTAGTGGCAGAGCTTTTTTTTCCGAGGAAAACTATCGTGTGTATGTTTTTCAAACTGTCGTGGAACTCGATGAGAAAAAAGAGAACAAGATCTCTTTTTCCTCGTCGGGAGTCTCAATTTCCTCGTCGGGCTGGTCTTCGACGAGAAACACGTTGGTGTGTATGCTTAGAAACCCGCGCATGCTCAGAAGGGTGGCGCCAGTGGAATCAAACTTCCCCTTTATAGTGCCGTCGTACGTGTTTTACGTCACCGCGTTTGAGAACGACGAGATTTTGTCTTGACAGTGTGTACGCAAAGAAAGCTTGTCTTAGATTCTCGACAAGCCTGACAAGGAACTCGTCGAGGAAAACGATGTTTCATTTACGACGAGTTCCTCGGTCGTGTGTACGACATCTTCAATGTGTGGTCGGTGGGGTGTCCATAGCGGGACGGGATGTTCTTAGGGTGATCTCATCTATAATTGGGGATGAGCTTTATGTTCGGGTCGAACATGAGTTGCACTCCAACATCGGGTGTTCGCCGAACAGCGAACAATTTGGGGTGTTTGCCCCAGGGGAGTGTTTGGGGACCCGGGTCCTGCCCCAGGGGAGTGTTTGGGGACCCGGGTCCTGCCCCAGGGGAGTGTTTGGGGACCCGGGTCCTGCCCCAGGGGAGTGTTTTTGGGACCCGGGTCCTGTCCTAGGGAAGTGTTTGGGGACCCGGGTCCTGCCCCAGCAAGTGTTTGGGGACCCGGGTCCTGCCCCAGGGGAGTGTTTGGGGACCCGGGTCCTGCCCCAGGGGAGTGTTTGGGGACCCGGGTCCTGCCCCAGGGGAGTGTTTGGGGACCCGGGTCCTGCCCCAGGGGAGTGTTTGGGGACCCGGGTCCTGCCCCAGGGGAGTGTTTGGGGGACCCGGGTCCTGCCCCAGGGGAGTGTTTGGGGACCCGGGTCCTGCCCCAGGGGAGTGTTTGGGGACCCGGGTCCTGCTCCAGGGGAGTGTTTGGGGACCCGGGTCCTGCCCCAGGGGACATGTATCAATGAAAAAAAAACAGTTTTAATAATGCTTAAAGTGAAACAATATGAGTGAAATATTCCTTCAAATATCCTACCTGGGGGGGTGTCTATAGTATGACTGTAAAGTAGCGCTTGTTTACTGTGCTTAGAACTGTCTCTGCACAAAATGAAATTTCTGAAGGATAAATGTCATTTAAAATACAGAGAAAAGTCAAGGAAAAAAATGGCATGGGTTCCCCCCAGTCCATTACCAGGCCCTTTGGGTCTAGTATGAATATTAAGGGCAACCCCCGAACAATTTTTTTTTAAATGCATGGGGGTCCCCCCAAATTTCATACCAGGCCCTTCAGGTCTGGTATGGATTTTAAGGGGAACCCCACGGCAAAATGAAAAAAATGGCGCGGGGTTCCCCCCAAAAATTCATACCAGACACTTATCCGAGCACACAACCTGGCAGGCCGCAGGAAAAGGGGGGGGGGGGCGAGAGAGTGCCCCTCCTCCTGAACCGTACCAGGCCACATGCCCTCAACATGGGGAGGATGTCCCCGTGTTGATGGGGACAAGGGCCTCATCCCCACAACCCTTGCCCGGTGGTTGTGGGGGTCTGCAGGTGGGGGGCTTATCGGAATCTGGATGCCCCCTTTGACAAAGGGGATCCCCAGATCCTGCCCCCCCTATGTGAATTGGTAACGGGGTATTCATTGTACCCCTACCATTTCCCCCCAAAAATTTACAAAAATGGTAAAAAAAACACACACACAGCTTGGGACAAGTCCTTTAATAAAAAAGGAAAAATGACAGCGATGTAATCCTTCCAGGACCCAATAAGATGATACACACCGTCACGATTGATTCCGCCTCCATGGGACGCAGACCCCGAATGACGCAAGACCCGCTTGACAGCTTTTAAAGCGGAGGACCACCTAAACAAAAAATATTAAAAGCCAGCCAGATTCCGATAAGCCCCCCACCCTCAGACCCCTACAACCACCGGGCAAGGGTTGTGGGGATGAGGCCCTTCTCTCCATTAACATTGGGACATCCTCCCCATGTTGAGGGCATGTGGCCTGTTACGGTTCAGGGGGGGTGCTCTTTTCCTGCGGCCTACCAGGTTGCTTGCTCAGATAAGGGTCTGGTATGGATTTTTGGGGGGACCCCACGCCATTTTTTTTTATTTGGTGTGGGGATCCCCTTAAAATCCATACCAGACCTGAAGGGCCTGGTATGAAATTTGGGGAGACCCCCATGCATTTTTTTTTTAAAAATTGGTTCGGGGTTCCCCTTAATATTCATACCAGTTCCAAAGGGCCTGGTAATGGACTGGGGGGGGACCCATGCTGTTTTTTTCCATGACTTTTCTCTGTTTTGCTGGGAGCCGACAATTCATGAATAGCCGCGAGTGATTTTAAATGACTCTTTTTCCTTCAGAAATGACACTTTGTGCAGGGACAGTTCTAAGTACGGGAAACATGCGCTATTTTGCAGGCATACTATACACACCCTCCAGGTACTAAATTTTAAGGTATATTTCACTTTTATTATTTCACTTTAGACTTTTAAAGGGTGTTCTGTGGCTTTCAAATTTTCAGCGAATTTGCAGCGGACACCCCAAACAGGCGAACAGCCAATGTTCGACCCAAACATAAAACTCATCCCTAGCTATTATGTGTTATTTGTGGGGTGCCCATAGTGGGACGGGATGTTCTTAGGGTGATCCCATCTACAATGTGTAATCTGTGGGGTGTCCATAGTGACATCACCAATCCAACTGTAAATATGGCACCTTGCAATGACATCACCAACCCAGCGATAAGCCAGAACCCTCCCAGTGTCATACAGAACCCTCCAGTAAGGGCAGTTCAGCTACGGAATACCACCTGTACTAACATCATCAAATATAAAGAGAAACAGAAAGAACTGAAAGCTTTTCTTACATTCCCAATACAGATTTCTGACCCTCGGAGCTCACAATCTACGCATGATACTCACATGACGGTGCGCGGACATTGTAGCTGCCCCCAAACACACGGCTGGTACTCCGGCTTCACATAAGTCTCAACGCCATCTTCTACCATACAAGTGACGGTCCGGGTCACCATGTACGCACACCAGTTCCTGGGGGAGACACAAAGAGGTGACATCATAAATAAAGCTTCATAATATAAAGGAGACACTAAGAGATGACATCATGACTGAGGTGTAATAATAATATATAGAGGACAAGGGAGTATTGTGTGGACCAGACCTTAGAAGGGATCAGGAATTGGGGACAGACCTAGGAGGTGGAACCAGGAGCAGACTAGGGGTGGAGCCAGGAATTAGGGACAGACCTAGGAGGTGGAACCAGGAGCAGACTAGGGGTGGAGCCAGGAATTGGTGACAGACCTAGGAGGTGGAAACCAGGAGCAGACTAGTGGTGGAGCCAGGAATTGGGGACAGACCTAGGAGGTGGAACCAGGAGCAGACTAGGGGTGGAGCCAGGAATTAGGGACAGACCTAGGAGGTGGAACCAGGAGCAGACTAGGGGTGGAGCCAGGAATTGGGGACAGACCTAGGAGGTGGAACCAGGAGCAGACTAGGGGTGGAGCCAGGAATTGGGGGCAGACCTAGGAGGTGGAACCAGGAGCAGACTAGGGGTGGAGCCAGGAATTGGTGACAGACCTAGGAGGTGGAACCAGGAGCAGACTAGGGGTGGAGCCAGGAATTGGTGACAGACCTAGGAGGTGGAAACCAGGAGCAGACTAGTGGTGGAGCCAGGAATTGGGGACAGACCTAGGAGGTGGAACCAAGAGCAGACTAGGGGTGGAGCCAGGAATTGGTGACAGACCTAGGAGGTGGAAACCAGGAGCAGACTAGGGGTGGAGCCAGGAATTGGGGACAGACCTAGGAGGTGGAACCAGGAGCAGACTAGGGGTGGAGACAGGAATTGGGGACAGACCTAGGAGGTGGAACCAGGAGCAGACTAGGGGTGGAGACAGGAATTGGTGACAGACCTAGGAGGTGGAAACCAGGTGCAGACTAGGGGTGGAGCCAGGAATTGGGGACAGACCTAGGAGGTGGAAACCAGGTGCAGACTAGGGGTGGAGCCAGGAATTGGGGACAGACCTAGGAGGTGGATCCAGGAGCAGACTAGGGGTGGAGCCAGGAATTGGTGACAGACCTAGGAGGTGGAAACCAGGAGCAGACTAGGGGTGGAGCCAGGAATTGGGGACAGACCTAGGAGGTGGAACCAGGAGCAGACTAGGGGTGGAGCCAGGAATTGGGGACAGACCTAGGAGGTGGAACCAGGAGCAGACTAGGGGTGGAGACAGGAATTGGGGACAGACCTAGGAGGTGGAACCAGGAGCAGACTAGGGGTGGAGCCAGGAATTGGGGACAGACCTAGGAGGTGGAACCAGGAGCAGACTAGGGGTGGAGCCAGGAATTGGTGACAGACCTAGGAGGTGGAAACCAGGTACAGACTAGGGGTGGAGCCAGGAATTGGGGACAGACCTAGGAGGTGGATCCAGGAGCAGACTAGGGGTGGAGCCAGGAATTGGTGACAGACCTAGGAGGTGGAAACCAGGAGCAGACTAGGGGTGGAGCCAGGAATTGGGGACAGACCTAGGAGGTGGAACCAGGAGCAGACTAGGGGTGGAGACAGGAATTGGGGACAGACCTAGGAGGTGGAACCAGGCGCAGACAAGGGGTGGAGACAGGAATTGGGGACAGACCTAGGAGGTGGAAACCAGGAGCAGACTAGGGGTGGAGCCAGGAATTGGGGACAGACCTAGGAGGTGGAACCAGGAGCAGACTAGGGGTGGAGCCAGGAATTGGGGACAGACCTAGGAGGTGGAACCAGGAGCAGACTAGGGGTGGAGACAGGAATTGGTGACAGACCTAGGAGGTGGAACCAGGAGCAGACTAGGGGTGGAGCTACGAATTGGGAACAGACCTAGGAGGTGGAAACCAGGAGCAGACAAGGGATGGAGCCAGGAATTGGGGACAGACCTAGGAGGTGGAACCAGGAGCAGACTAGGGGTGGAGACAGGAATTGGGGACAGACCTAGGAGGTGGAAACCAGGAGCAGACTAGGGGTGGAGCCAGGAATTGGGGACAGACCTAGGAGGTGGAACCAGGAGCAGACTAGGGGTGGAGCCAGGAATTGGGGACAGACCTAGGAGGTGGAACCAGGAGCAGACTAGGGGTGGAGCTACGAATTGGGAACAGACCTAGGAGGTGGAAACCAGGAGCAGACAAGGGATGGAGCCAGGAATTGGGGACAGACCTAGGAGGTGGAACCAGGAGCAGACTAGGGGTGGAGCCAGGAATTGGGGACAGACCTAGGAGGTGGAAACCAGGAGCAGACTAGGGGTGGAGCCAGGAATTGGGGACAGACCTAGGAGGTGGAACCAGGTGCAGACTAGGGGTGGAGCCAGGAATTGGGGACAGACCTAGGAGGTGGAACCAGGAGCAGAATAGGGGTGGAGCCAGGAATTGGGGACAGACCTGGGAGGTGGAACCAGGAGCAGACAAGGGGTGGAGCCAGGAATTGGTGACAGACCTAGGAGGTGGAAACCAGGAGCAGACTAGGGGTGGAGCCAGGAATTGGGGACAGACCTAGGAGGTGGAACCAGGTGCAGACTAGGGGTGGAGCCAGGAATTGGGGACAGACCTAGGAGGTGGAACCAGGAGCAGACTAGGGGTGGAGCCAGGAATTGGGGACAGACCTAGGAGGTGGAAACCAGGAGCAGACTAGGGGTGGAGCCAGGAATTGGGGACAGACCTAGGAGGTGGAACCAGGTGCAGACTAGGGGTGGAGCCAGGAATTGGGGACAGACCTAGGAGGTGGAACCAGGAGCAGAATAGGGGTGGAGCCAGGAATTGGGGACAGACCTAGGAGGTGGAACCAGGAGCAGACTAGGGGTGGAGCCAGGAATTGGGGACAGACCTAGGAGGTGGAACCAGGTGCAGACTAGGGGTGGAGCCAGGAATTGGGGACAGACCTAGGAGGTGGAACCAGGAGCAGACTAGGGGTGGAGCCAGGAATTGGGGACAGACCTAGGAGGTGGAAACCAGGAGCAGACTAGGGGTGGAGCCAGGAATTGGGGACAGACCTAGGAGGTGGAACCAGGTGCAGACTAGGGGTGGAGCCAGGAATTGGGGACAGACCTAGGAGGTGGAACCAGGAGCAGACTAGGGGTGGAGCCAGGAATTGGGGACAGACCTAGGAGGTGGAAACCAGGAGCAGACTAGGGGTGGAGCCAGGAATTGGGGACAGACCTAGGAGGTGGGACCAGGTGCAGACTAGGGGTGGAGCCAGGTATTGGGGACAGACCTAGGAGGTGGAACCAGGTGCAGACTAGGGGTGAAGCCAGGAATTGGGTACAGACCTAGGAGGTGGAACCAGGAGCAGACTAGGGGTGGAGACAGGATTTGGTAACAGACCTAGGAGGTGGAACCAGGTGCAGACTAGGGGAGGAGCCAGGATTTGGTAACAGACCTAGGAGGTGGAACCAGGAGCAGACTAGGGGTGGAGACAGGAATTGGGGACAGACCTAGGAGATGGAACCAGGAGCAGACTAGGGGTGGAGACAGGAATTGGGGACAGACCTAGGGGGTGCAAACCAGGAGCAGACTAGGGGTGGAGCCAGGAATTGGGTACAGACCTAGGAGGTGGACCCAGGAGCAGACTAGGGGTGAAGCCAGGAATTGGAGACAGACCTAGGAGGTGGACCCAGGAGCAGACTAGGGGTGGAGCCAGGAATTGGGGACAGACCTAGGAGGTGGAACCAAGTGCAGACTAGGGGTGGAGCCAGGAATTGGGGACAGACCTAGGAGGTGGAACCAGGAGCAGACTAGGGGTGGAGCCAGGAATTGGGGACAGACCTAGGAGGTGGAACCAGGAGCAGACAAGGGGTGGAGCCAGGAATTGGGGACAGACCTAGGAGGTGGAACCAGGAGCAGACTAGGGGTGGAGCCAGGAATTGGGGACAGACCTAGGAGGTGGAAACCAGGAGCAGACTAGGGGTGGAGCCAGGAATTGGGGACAGACCTAGGAGGTGGAACCAGGTGCAGACTAGGGGTGGAGCCAGGAATTGGGGACAGACCTAGGAGGTGGAACCAGGAGCAGACTAGGGGTGGAGCCAGGAATTGGGGACAGACCTAGGAGGTGGAAACCAGGAGCAGACTAGGGGTGGAGCCAGGAATTGGGGACAGACCTAGGAGGTGGAACCAGGTGCAGACTAGGGGTGGAGCCAGGAATTGGGGACAGACCTAGGAGGTGGAACCAGGAGCAGAATAGGGGTGGAGCCAGGAATTGGGGACAGACCTAGGAGGTGGAACCAGGAGCAGACTAGGGGTGAAGCCAGGAATTGGGTACAGACCTAGGAGGTGGAACCAGGAGCAGACTAGGGGTGGAGACAGGATTTGGTAACAGACCTAAGAGGTGGAACCAGGTGCAGACTAGGGGAGGAGCCAGGATTTGGTAACAGACCTAGGAGGTGGAACCAGGAGCAGACTAGGGGTGGAGACAGGAATTGGGGACAGACCTAGGAGATGGAACCAGGAGCAGACTAGGGGTGGAGACAGGAATTGGGGACAGACCTAGGGGGTGCAAACCAGGAGCAGACTAGGGGTGGAGCCAGGAATTGGGTACAGACCTAGGAGGTGGACCCAGGAGCAGACTAGGGGTGAAGCCAGGAATTGGAGACAGACCTAGGAGGTGGACCCAGGAGCAGACTAGGGGTGGAGCCAGGAATTGGGGACAGACCTAGGAGGTGGAACCAAGTGCAGACTAGGGGTGGAGCCAGGAATTGGGGACAGACCTAGGAGGTGGAACCAGGAGCAGACTAGGGGTGGAGACAGGAATTGGTGACAGACCTAGGAGGTGGAAACCAGGAGCAGGCAAGGGGTGAAGCCAGGAATTGGGGACAGACCTAGGAGGTGGAAACCAGGAGCAGACTAGAGGTGGAGCCAGGAATTGGTGACAGACCTAGGAGGTGGAAACCAGGAGCAGACTAGGGGTGGAGCCAGGAATTGGGGACAGACCTAGGAGGTGGAACCAGGTGCAGACTAGGGGTGGAGCCAGGAATTGGGGACAGACCTAGGAGGTGGAACCAGGAGCAGACTAGGGGTGGAGACAGGATTTGGTAACAGACCTAGGAGGTGGAACCAGGTGCAGACTAGGGGAGGAGCCAGGATTTGGTAACAGACCTAGGAGGTGGAACCAGGAGCAGACTAGGGGTGGAGACAGGAATTGGGGACAGACCTAGGAGATGGAACCAGGAGCAGACTAGGGGTGGAGACAGGAATTGGGGACAGACCTAGGGGGTGCAAACCAGGAGCAGACTAGGGGTGGAGCCAGGAATTGGGTACAGACCTAGGAGGTGGACCCAGGAGCAGACTAGGGGTGAAGCCAGGAATTGGAGACAGACCTAGGAGGTGGACCCAGGAGCAGACTAGGGGTGGAGCCAGGAATTGGGGACAGACCTAGGAGGTGGAACCAAGTGCAGACTAGGGGTGGAGCCAGGAATTGGGGACAGACCTAGGAGGTGGAAACAAGGAGCAGACTAGGGGTGGAGACAGGAATTGGTGACAGACCTAGGAGGTGGAAACCAGGAGCAGGCAAGGGGTGAAGCCAGGAATTGGGGACAGACCTAGGAGGTGGAAACCAGGAGCAGACTAGAGGTGGAGCCAGGAATTGGGGACAGACCTTGGAGGTGGAACCAGGAGCAGACTGGGGGTGGAGCCAGGAATTGGTGACAGACCTAGGAGGTGGAAACCAGGAGCAGACTAGAGGTGGAGCCAGGGATTGGGGACAGACCTTGGAGGTGGAAACCAGGAGCAGACTAGGGGTGGAGCCAGGAATTGGGGACAGACCTAGGAGGTGGAACCAGGAGCAGACTAGGGGTGGAGCCAGGAACTGGGGACAGACCTAGGAGGTGGAACCAGGAGCAGACTAGGGGTGGAGCCAGGAATTGGGGACAGACCTAGGAGATGGAACCAGGAGCAGACTAGGGGTGGAGCCAGGAATTGGGGACAGACCTAGGAGGTGGAAACCAGGAGCAGACTAGGGGTGGAGTCAGGTATGGGGGACAGACCTAAGAGGTGGAAACCAGGAGCAGACTAGGGGTGAAGCCAGGAATTGGGGACAGACCTAGGAGGTGGAAACCAGGAGCAGACCAGGGGTGGAGCCAGGAATTGGGGACAGACCTAGGAGGTGGAACCAGGAGCAGGCTAGGGGTGGAGCCAGGAATTGGCGAAACACCTGGGAGGTGGAACCAGGAGCAGACTAGGGGTGGAGCCAGGAATTGGGGACAGACCTAGGAGGTGGAACCAGGAGCAGACTAGGGGTGGAGCCAGGAATTGGGGACAGACCTAGGAGGTGGAAACCAGGAGCAGGCAAGGGGTGGAGCCAGGAATTGGGGACAGACCTAGGAGGTGGAAACCAGGAGCAGACTAGAGGTGGAGCCAGGAATTGGGGACAGACCTTAGAGGTGGAACCAGGAGCAGACTAGGGGTGGAGCCAGGAACTGGTGACAGACCTAGGAGGTGGAACCAGGAGCAGACTAGGGGTGGAGCCAGGAATTGGGGACAGACCTAGGAGATGGAACCAGGAGCAGACTAGGGGTGGAGCCAGGAATTGGGGACAGACCTAGGTGGTGGAAACCAGGAGCAGACTAGGGGTGGAGTCAGGTATGGGGGACAGACCTAGGAGGTGGAAACCAGGAGCAGGCAAGGGGTGGAGCCAGGAACTGGTGACAGACCTAGGAGGTGGAAACCAGGAGCAGACTAGGGGTGGAGCCAGGAATTGGTGACAGACCTAGGAGGTGGAAACAAGGAGCAGGCTAGGGGTGGAGACAGGAATTGGGGACAGACCTAGAAGGTGGAAACAAGGAGCAGGCTAGGGGTGGAGACAGGAATTGGGGACAGACCTAGGGGGTGGAACCAGGAGCAGAATAGGGGTGGAGCCAGGAATTGGGGACAGACCTAGGAGGTGGAACCAGGAGCAGACTAGGGGTGGAGACAGGAATTGGGGACAGACCTAGGAGGTGGAAACAAGGAGCAGACTAGGGGTGGAGCCAGGAATTGGGGACAGACCTAGGAGGTGGAACTAGGAGCAGACTAGGGGTGGAGCCAGGAACTGGGGACAGACCTAGGAGGTGGGACCAGGTGCAGACTAGGGGTGGAGCCAGGTATTGGGGACAGACCTAGGAGGTGGAAACCAGGAGCAGACTAGGGGTGGAGCCAGGAATTGGTGACAGACCTAGGAGGTGGAACCAGAAGCAGGCTAGGGGTGGAGACAGGAATTGGGGACAGACCTAGAAGGTGGAAACCAGGAGCAGACTAGGGGTGAAGCCAGGAATTAGGGACAGACCTAGGAGGTGGAACCAGGAGAAGGCTAGGGGTGGAGCCAGGAATTGGGGACAGACCTAGGAGGTGGAACCAGGAGCAGACTAGGGGTGGAGCCAGGAATTGGGGACAGACCTAGGAGGTGGAACCAGGAGCAGACTAGGGGTGGAGCCAGGAATTGGGGACAGACCTAGGAGGTGGAACCAGGAGCAGACTAGGGGTGGAGACAGGAATTGGTGACAGACCTAGGAGGTGGAACCAGGAGCAGACTAGGGGTGAAGCCAGGAATTGGGGACAGACCTAGGAGGTGGAAACCAGGAGCAGACTAGGGGTGGAGCCAGGAATTGGGGACAGACCTAGGAGGTGGAACCAGGAGCAGACTAGGGGTGGAGCCAGGAATTGGGGACAGACCTAGGAGGTGGAAACCAGGAGCAGACTAGGGGTGGAGCCAGGAATTGGTGACAGACCTAGGAGGTGGAACCAGAAGCAGGCTAGGGGTGGAGACAGGAATTGGGGACAGACCTAGAAGGTGGAAACCAGGAGCAGACTAGGGGTGAAGCCAGGAATTAGGGACAGACCTAGGAGGTGGAACCAGGAGAAGGCTAGGGGTGGAGCCAGGAATTGGGGACAGACCTAGGAGGTGGAACCAGGAGCAGACTAGGGGTGGAGCCAGGAATTGGGGACAGACCTAGGAGGTGGAACCAGGAGCAGACTAGGGGTGGAGACAGGAATTGGTGACAGACCTAGGAGGTGGAACCAGGAGCAGACTAGGGGTGAAGCCAGGAATTGGGGACAGACCTAGGAGGTGGAAACCAGGAGCAGACTAGGGGTGGAGCCAGGAATTGGGACAGACCTAGGAGGTGGAACCAGGAGCAGACTAGGGGTGGAGACAGGAATTGGTGACAGACCTAGGAGGTGGAACCAGGAGCAGACTAGGGGTGAAGCCAGGAATTGGGGACAGACCTAGGAGGTGGAAACCAGGAGCAGACTAGGGGTGGAGCCAGGAATTGGGGACAGACCTAGGAGGTGGAACCAGGAGCAGACTAGGGGTGGAGCCAGGAATTGGGGACAGACCTAGGAGGTGGAAACCAGGAGCAGACTAGGGGTGGAGCCAGGAATTGGGGACAGACCTAGGAGGTGGAACCAGGAGCAGACTAGGGGTGGAGCCAGGAATTGGGGACAGACCTAGGAGGTGGAAACCAGGAGCAGACTAGGGGTGAAGCCAGGAATTGGGGACAGACTTAGGAGATGGAACCAGGAGCTGGCTAGGGGTGGAGCCAGGAATTGGCGAAACACCTGGGAGGTGAAGGAGCCAGAAGAAGAAATTGGCCACAGAGAATGGGAAGGCAAAATGATGGAACTAGAAATAGGAATTTTCCGAGAGGGGAAATTGGGGAAATTCAGGAATTATCCGAGAGGGGAAATTAGGGAATTATCCCAGAGGTGAAATTGGGGAATTACCTGAGAGGGGAAATTGGGGAATTATCCGAGAGGGGAAATTGGGGAATTATCCGAGAGGTGAAATTGGGGAATTATCCGAGAGGGGAAATTAGGGAATTATCCGAGAGGAGAAATTGGGGAATTACCTGAGAGGGGAAATTGGGGAATTATCCGAGAGGGGAAATTGGGGAATTATCCGAGAGAGGAAATTGGGGAATTATCCGAGAGGGGAAATTTGGGAATTATCCGAGAGGGGAAATTGGGGAATTACCTGAGAGGAGAAATTGGGGAATTACCTGAGAGGGGAAATTGGGGAATTATCCGAGAGGGGAAATTAGGGAATTATCCGAGAGGAGAAATTGGGGAATTACCTGAGAGGGGAAATTGGGGAATTATCCGAGAGGGGAAATTGGGGAATTACCTGAGAGGGGAAATTTGGGAATTATCCGAGAGGGGAAATTTGAGAATTATCCGAGAGGGGGAATTGGGGAATTTTCCGAGAGGGGAAATTGGGGAATTATCCGAGAGGAGAAATTGGGGAATCATCCGAGAGGGGAAATTGGGGAATCATCCGAGAGGGGAAATTGGGGAATCATCCGAGAGGGGAAATTGGGGAATCATCCGAGAGGGGAAATTGGGGAATTAACCCGAGAGGAGAAATTGGGGATTTATCCGAGAGGGGAAATTGAAGAATTATACGAGAGGGGAAATTGGGGAATTATCCGAGAGGGGAAATTGGGGATTTATCCGAGAGGGGAAATTGAAGAATTATACGAGAGGGGAAATTGGGGAATTATCCGAGAGGGGAAATTGGGGAATTATCCGAGAGGGGAAATTGGGGAATTATCCGAGAGGGGAAATTGGGGAATTAACCCGAGAGGGGAAATTGGGGAATTAACCCGAGGGGGGAAATTGGGGATTTATCCGAGAGGGGAAATTGAAGAATTATACGAGAGGGGAAATTGGGGAATTATCTGAGAGGGGAAATTGGGGAATTATCCGAGAGGGGAAATTGGGGAATTACCTGAGAGGGGAAATTTGGGAATTATCCGAGAGGGGAAATTTGGGAATTATCCGAGAGGGGGAATTGGGGAATTTTCCGAGAGGGGAAATTGGGGAATCATCCGAGAGGGGAAATTGGGGAATCATCCGAGAGGAGAAATTGGGGAATCATCCGAGAGGGGAAATTGGGGAATCATCCGAGAGGGGAAATTGGGGAATTAACCCGAGAGGGGAAATTGGGGAATTAACCCGAGGGGGGAAATTGAAGAATTATACGAGAGGGGAAATTGGGGAATTATGTGAGAGGGGAAATTGGGGAATTATCCGAGAGGGGAAATTGGGGAATTATCCGAGAGGGGAAATTGGGGAATTATCCGAGAGGGGAAATTTGGGAATTATCCGAGAGGGGAAATTTGGGAATTATCCGAGAGGGGGAATTGGGGAATTTTCCGAGAGGGGAAATTGGGGAATCATCCGAGAGGAGAAATTGGGGAATCATCCGAGATGAGAAATTGGGGAATCATCCGAGAGGGGAAATTGGGGAATCATCCGAGAGGGGAAATTGGGGAATCATCCGAGAGGAGAAATTGGGGAATCATCCGAGAGGGGAAATTGGGGAATCATCCGAGAGGGGAAATTGGGGAATCATCCGAGAGGGGAAATTGGGGAATTAACCCGAGAGGGGAAATTGGGGAATTAACCCGAGGGGGGAAATTGAAGAATTATACGAGAGGGGAAATTGGGGAATTATGTGAGAGGGGAAATTGGGGAATTATCCGAGAGGGGAAATTGGGGAATTATACGAGAGGGGAAATTGGAGAATTATGTGAGAGGGGAAATTGGGGAATTATCCGAGAGGGGAAATTGGGGAATTATCCGAGAGGGGAAATTTGGGTTAGAGCCAGAAGAGAAAAATCAGGACAGATGTTGGAGGGAAGAGGGCAGATCCAGTAGGGTAAAGTAGAGACAAAGGAAGGAAGACCTGGGACAGATTCACTAAGGGTACGGAACCCTCCTCACCTTCGCCCACCTATCTACACCTCTTGGTAAAACCGGTACTGATAACACCAGAATGTGACTTCACATTGTAGCAGCCACCCCAGATCTATGGTCAGTGTATGACCTGTGTGGGGGGGGACAAAGCCCCCGCAGTCCCTACCACCCCCTCAAGGTTAATGGCAACTTCCCAGAATCAGGAGTGGATGGAGCTGCACTATGATTTTCAGCCACAAGATGTCACCAGAGATGTGCAGCACACAGTACACTGGATGGATTACAGAACAAGGCTGTCCCCTGCTGAGCCAGAGGTCACCTGACCTTTCATTGACACCAATGAGGAGTGTGCTGGAGATAAATGGATTATCTGGAGATGAAAAGAAGGATTGGGGTCCTGGTTTGTGTCCGGGTCTATAGGAGACCAACCGGTCACATTGCACAGAGAATGAGTGACCAGACAGCGAGGGCATCAGATGACATGAGGAGGAAGCACTGCAGTATTGTGATTGGATGCTGTGAGGCCTTACAGACTGAGTTCCCGGGTCTGTACACCCGCTGTGCCCATTATGAGGGGTTCCCACCATCCCTGTGCTGAACTCAGGGATGGTGGGAACCCCTCATAATGGGCACAGCGGATGTACAGACCCGGGAACTCAGCACAGGGATGGTGGGAACTCCTCATAATGGGCACAGCGGGTGTACAGACCCGGGAACTCAGCACAGGGATGGTGAGAACCCCTCATAATGGGCACAGCGGGTGTACAGACCCGGGAACTCGGCACAGGGATGGTGAGAACCCCTCATAATGGGCACAGCGGGTGTACAGACCCGGGAACTCGGCACAGGGATGGTGAGAACCCCTCATAATGGGGCACAGCAGGTGTACAGACCTGGGAACTCAGCACAGGGATGGTGAGAACCCTTCATAATGGGCACAGCGGGTGTACAGACCCGGGAACTCGGCACAGGGGTGGTGGGAACCCCTCACAATGGGCACAGCGGTTGTACAGACTCCAGTTCAGTCTACAGCCCAGGAGGTCATCTCACTAGGCTCTAGGCTACCATTGGCGTTGAAATATTGGTCTCTAAATTGTAGTTGGTTCTGACCTCCAGCACTCTAGGCTGCGGTTGGCGCTGAAATCTTGGTCTCTAGATTGCGGTTGGCGTTGCCCTCCAGCACTCTAGGCTGCAGTTGGCGCTGCCCTCCAGGACTCTAGGCTGCGGTTGGCGCTGCCCTGCAGGACTCTAGATTGCGGTTGGCGGTGCCCTCCAGGACTCTAGATTGCGGTTGGCGCTGCCCTCCAGCACTCTAGGCTGCGGTTGGCGCTGCCCTGCAGGACTCTAGATTGCGGTTGGCGCTGCCCTCCAGGACTCTAGGCTGCAGTTGGCGCTGCCCTCCAGCACTCTAGGCTGCAGTTGGCGCTGCCCTGCAGGACTCTAGATTGCGGTTGGCGGTGCCCTCCAGGACTCTAGATTGCGGTTGGTGCTGCCCTCCAGCACTCTAGGCTGCGGTTGGCGCTGCCCTGCAGGACTCTAGATTGCGATTGGCTCTGCCCTCCAGGACTCTAGGCTGCAGTTGGCGCTGCCCTCCAGCACTCTAGGCTGCGGTTGGCGCTGCCCTGCAGGACTCTAGGCTGCGGTTGGCGCTGCCCTGCAGGACTCTAGATTGCGGTTGGCGCTGCCCTCCAGCACTCTAGGCTGCAGTTGGCGCTGCCCTCCAGCACTCTAGGCTGTCACTGGCATGACCTCTGGCTTTCCATTATTTTTGGAGCTCATACTCTGATAAGTGGACCTGGCCAGCAGTGTAAGTCATGATTGGCACAGAGCCGTCCTCCGTGTCTCACAGGCCCTTCTAATGATTACAAAGTTTACAGAGTGAGAAGCCTGGATTTCATCAGAGGACTGGAGGGGGAGGGGTCCAGACACCAAACCAGGTTTATACCGTGCTGGGCCAGCTACGCATAACTGAAGAGTGGTGGGAACATTGTACAAGAGATAATAGACAAGCAGGATATACAACCAGATATCATTGTACTAAATATAACCCCTCCGATATACAGGACGTTATAGGAGATATAAGACCTCAGATATAGAGGACATTATAGGAGATATAACCCCTCAGATATAGAGGACATTATAGGAGATATAACCCCTCAGATATAGAGGACATTATAGGAGATATAAGACCTCAGATATAGAGGACATTATAGGAGATATAACCCCTCAGATATAGAGGACATTATAGGAGATATAACCCCTCAGATATAGAGGACATTATAGGAGATATAACCCCTCAGATATAGAGGACATTATAGGAGATATAACCCCTCAGATATAGAGGACATTATAGGAGATATACCCCCTCAGATATAGAGGACATTATAGGAGATATAACCCCTCAGATATAGAGGACATTATAGGAGATATAACCCCTCAGATATAGAGGACATTATAGGAGATATAACCCCTCAGATATAGAGGACATTATAGGAGATATAACCCCTCAGATATAGAGGACATTATATGAGATATAACCCCTCAGATATAGAGGACATTATAGGAGATATAAGACCTCAGATATAGAGGACATTATAGGAGATATAACCCCTCAGATATAGAGGACATTATAGGAGATATAAGACCTCAGATATAGAGGACATTATAGGAGATATAACCCCTCAGATATAGAGGAGATTATAGGAGATATAACCCCTCAGATATAGAGGACATTATAGGAGATATAAGACCTCAGATATAGAGGACATTATAGGAGATATAAGACCTCAGATATAGAGGACATTATAGAAGATATAACCCCTCAGATATAGAGGACATTATAGGAGATATAAGACCTCAGATATAGAGGACATTATAGGAGATATAAGACCTCAGATATAGAGGACATTATAGAAGATATAAGACCTCAGATATAGAGGACATTATAGAAGATATAACCCCTCAGATATAGAGGACATTATAGGAGATATAACCCCTCAGATATAGAGGACATTATAGGAGATATAACCCCTCAGATATAGAGGACATTATAGAAGATATAAGACCTCAGATATAGAGGACGTTATAGGAGATATAACCCCTCAGATATAGAGGACATTATAGGAGATATAAGACCTCAGATATAGAGGACATTATAGAAGATATAACCCCTCAGATATAGAGGACATTATAGGAGATATAACCCCTCAGATATAGAGGACATTATAGGAGATATAACCCCTCAGATATAGAGGACATTATAGGAGATATAACCCCTCCGATATAGAGGACATTATAGGAGATATAACCCCTCAGATATAGAGGACATTATAGGAGATATAACCCCTCAGATATAGAGGACATTATAGAAGATATAAGACCTCAGATATAGAGGACATTATAGGAGATATAAGACCTCAGATATAGAGGACATTATAGGAGATATAAGACCTCAGATATAGAGGACATTATAGGAGATATAAGACCTCAGATATAGAGGACATTATAGGAGATATAAGACCTCAGATATAGAGGACATTATAGGAAATATAAGACCTCAGATATAGAGGACATTATAGGAGATATAAGACCTCAGATATAGAGGACATTATAGAAGATATAACCCCTCAGATATAGAGGACATTATAGGAGATATAAGACCTCAGATATAGAGGACATTATAGGAGATATAAGACCTCAGATATAGAGGACATTATAGGAGATATAACCCCTCAGATATAGAGGACATTATAGGAGATATAAGACCTCAGATATAGAGGACATTATAGGAGATATAAGACCTCAGATATAGAGGACATTATAGGAGATATAACCCCTCAGATATAGAGGACATTATAGGAGATATAACCCCTCAGATATAGAGGACATTATAGGAGATATAAGACCTCAGATATAGAGGACATTATAGGAGATATAAGACCACAGATATAAAGGACATTATAGGAGATATAAGACCTCAGATATAGAGGACATTATAGAAGATATAACCCCTCAGATATAGAGGACATTATAGGAGATATAACCCCTCAGATATAGAGGACATTATAGGAGATATAACCCCTCAGATATAGAGGACATTATAGGAGATATAAGACCTCAGATATAGAGGACATTATAGGAGATATAACCCCTCAGATATAGAGGACATTATAGGAGATATAAGACCTCAGATATAGAGGACATTATAGGAGATATAAGACCTCAGATATAGAGGACATTATAGGAGATATAAGACCTCAGATATAGAGGACATTATAGGAGATATAACCCCTCAGATATAGAGGACATTATAGGAGATATAACCCCTCAGATATAGAGGACATTATAGGAGATATAAGACCTCAGATATAGAGGACATTATAGGAGATATAACCCCTCAGATATAGAGGACATTATAGAAGATATAAGACCTCAGATATAGAGGACATTATAGGAGATATAAGACCTCAGATATAGAGGACATTATAGAAGATATAAGACCTCAGATATAGAGGACATTATAGGAGATATAAGACCTCGGATATAGAGGACATTATAGGAGATATAAGACCTCAGATATAGAGGACATTATAGGAGATATAAGACCTCAGATATAGAGGACATTATAGGAGATATAAGACCTCAGATATAGAGGACATTATAGGAGATATACCCCCTCAGATATAGAGGACATTATAGAAGATATGAGACCTCAGATATAGAGGACATTATAGGAGATATAAGACCTCAGATATAGAGGACATTATAGGAGATATGAGACCTCAGATATAGAGGACATTATAGGAGATATAACCCCTCAGATATAGAGGATATTATAGGAGATATGACCCCTCAGATATAGAGGACATTATAGGAGATATAAGACCTCAGATATAGAGGACATTATAGGAGATATAACCCCTCAGATATAGAGGACATTATAGGAGATATAAGACCTCAGATATAGAGGACATTATAGGAGATATAAGACCTCAGATATGAGGGACATTATAGGAGATATAACCCCTCAGATATAGAGGACATTATAGGAGATATAAGATCTCAGATATAGAGGACATTATAGGATATATAACCCCTCAGATATAGAGGACATTATAGGAGATATAAGACCTCATATATAAAGGACATTATAGAAGATATAACCCCTCAGATATAGAGGACATTATAGAAGATATAACCCCTCAGATATAGAGGACATTATAGGAGATATAAGACCTCATATATAGAGGACATTATAGGAGATATAAGACCTCAGATATAGAGGACATTATAGGGAGATATAACCCCTCAGATATAGAGGACATTATAGGAGATATAAGACCTCAGATATAGAGGACATTATAGGATATATAACCCCTCAGATATAGAGGACATTATAGAAGATATAAGACCTCAGATATAGAGGACATTATAGAAGATATAAGACCTCAGATATAGAGGACATTATAGAAGATATAAGACCTCAGATATATTGGACATTATAGGAGATATAACCCCTCAGATATAGAGGACATTATAGGAGATATAAGACCTCAGATATAGAGGACATTATAGGAGATATAAGACCTCAGATATAGAGGACATTATAGGAGATATAACCCCTCAGATATAGAGGACATTATAGGAGATATAAGACCTCAGATATAGAGGACATTATAGGAGATATAGACCTCAGATATAGAGGACATTATAGGAGATATAAGACCTCAGATATAGAGGACATTATAGGAGATATAAGACCTCAGATATAGAGGACATTATAGGAGATATAACCCCTCAGATATAGAGGACATTATAGATATAAGACCTCAGATATAGAGGACATTATAGGAGATATAAGACCTCAGATATAGAGGACATTATAGGAGAGATAAGACCTCAGATATAGAGGACATTATAGAAGATATAAGACCTCAGATATAGAGGACATTATAGGAGATATAAGACCTCAGATATAGAGGACATTATAGGAGATATAAGACCTCAGATATAGAGGACATTATAGGAGATATAAGACCTCAGAAATAGAGGACATTATAGGAGATATAACCCCTCAGATATAGGGGACATTATAGGAGATATAACACCTCAGATATAGAGGACATTATAGGAGATATAACCCCTCAGATATAGAGGACATTATAGAAGATATAAGACCTCAGATATAGAGGACATTATAGGAGATATAACCCCTCAGATATAGAGGACATTATAGGAGATATACGACCTCAGATATAGAGGACATTATAGAAGATATGAGACCTCAGATATAGAGGACATTATAGGAGATATAAGACCTCAGATATAGAGGACATTATAGGAGATATGAGACCTCAGATATAGAGGACATTATAGGAGATATAAGACCTCAGATATAGAGGACATTATAGGAGATATAACCCCTCAGATATAGAGGACATTATAGAAGATATAACCCCTCAGATATAGAGGACATTATAGGAGATATAACCCCTCAGATATAGAGGACATTATAGGAGATATGACCCCTCAGATATAGAGGACATTATAGGAGATATAACCCCTCAGATATAGAGGACATTATAGGAGATATAAGACCTCAGATATAGAGGACATTATAGGAGATATACCCCTCAGATATAGAGGACATTATAGGAGATATAAGACCTCAGATATAGAGGACATTATAGGAGATATAAGACCTCAGATATAGAGGACATTATAGGAGATATAACCCCTCAGATATAGAGGACATTATAGGAGATATAAGATCTCAGATATAGAGGACATTATAGGATATATAACCCCTCAGATATAGAGGACATATAGGAGATATAAGACCTCATATATAAGGACATTATAGAAGATATAACCCCTCAGATATAGAGGACATTATAGAAGATATAACCCCTCAGATATAGAGGACATTATAGGAGATATAAGACCTCATATATAGAGGACATTATAGGAGATATAAGACCTCAGATATAGAGGACATTATAGGAGATATAACCCCTCAGATATAGAGGACATTATAGAAGATATAAGACCTCAGATATAGAGGACATTATAGAAGATATAAGACCTCAGATATAGAGGACATTATAGGAGATATAACCCCTCAGATATAGAGGACATTATAGGAGATATAACCCCTCAGATATAGAGGACATTATAGGAGATATAAGACCTCAGATATAGAGGACATTATAGGAGATATACCCCCTCAGATATAGAGGACATTATAGGAGATATAACCCCTCAGATATAGGGGACATTATAGGAGATATAACACCTCAGATATAGAGGACATTATAGGAGATATAACCCCTCAGATATAGGGGACATTATAGGAGATATAACACCTCAGATATAGAGGACATTATAGGAGATATAACACCTCAGATATAGAGGACATTATAGGAGATATAACCCCTCAGATATATAGGACATTATAGAAGATATAAGACCTCAGATATAGAGGACATTATAGGAGATATAACACCTCAGATATAGAGGACATTATAGGAGATATAAGACCTCAGATATAGAGGACATTATAGGAGATATAACCCCTCAGATATAGAGGAAATTATAGGAGATATAAGACCTCAGATATAGAGGACATTATAGGAGATATAACCCCTCAGATATAGAGGACATTATAGGAGATATAACCCCTCAGATATAGAGGACATTATAGGAGATATAAGACCTCAGATATAGAGGACATTATAGGAGATATAACCCCTCAGATATAGAGGACATTATAGGAGATATAACCCCTCAGATATAGAGGACATTATAGGAGATATAAGACCTCAGATATAGAGGACATTATAGGAGATATAACCCCTCAGATATAGAGGACATTATAGAAGATATAACCCCTCAGATATAGAGGACATTATAGGAGATATAACCCCTCAGATATAGAGGACATTATATGAGATATAAGACCTCATATATAGAGGACATTATAGGAGATATAAGACCTCAGATATAGAGGACATTATAGGAGATATAAGACCTCAGATATAGAGGACATTATAGGAGATATAAGACCTCAGATATAGAGGACATTATAGGAGATATAAGACCTCAGATATAGAGGACATTATAGGAGATATAAGACCTCAGATATAGAGGACATTATAGGAGATATAAGACCTCAGATATAGAGGACATTATAGGAGATATAACCTCTCAGATATAGAGGACATTATAGGAGATATAAGACCTCAGATATAGAGGACATTATAGGAGATATAAAATCTCAGATATAGAGGACATTATAGGAGATATAAGACCTCAGATATAGAGGACATTATAGAAGATATAACCCCTCAGATATAGAGGACATTATAGGAGATATAAGACCTCAGATATAGAGGACATTATAGGAGATATAACCCCTCAGATATAGAGGACATTATAGGAGATATAACCCCTCAGATATAGAGGACATTATAGGAGATATAACCCCTCAGATATAGAGGACATTATAGAAGATATAATACCTCAGATATAGAGGACATTATAGGAGATATAAGACCTCAGATATAGAGGACATTATAGGAGATATAAGACCTCAGATATAGAGGACATTATAGGAGATATAAGACCTCAGATATAGAGGACATTATAGAAGATATAAGACCTCAGATATAGAGGACATTATAGGAGATATAAGACCTCAGATATAGAGGGACATTATAGGAGATATAAGACCTCAGATATAGAGGACATTATAGGAGATATAACCCCTCAGATATAGAGGACATTATAGGAGATATAAGACCTCGGATATAGAGGACATTATAGGAGATATAACCCCTCAGATATAGAGGACATTATAGGAGATATAACCCCTCAGATATAGAGGACATTATAGGAGATATAAGACCTCAGATATAGAGGACATTATAGGAGATTTAAGACCTCAGATATAGAGGACATTATAGGAGACATAAGACCTCAGATATAGAGGACATTATAGGAGATATAAGACCTCAGATATAGAGGACATTATAGGAGATATAACCCCTCAGATACAGAGGACATTATAGGAGATATAACCCCTCAGATATAGAGGACATTATAGGAGATATAACACCTCAGATATAGAGGACATTATAGAAGATATAAGACCTCAGATATAGAGGACATTATAGAAGATATAACCCCTCAGATATAGAGGACATTATAGGAGATATAAGACCTCAGATATAGAGGACATTATAGAAGATATAACCCCTCAGATATAGAGGACATTATAGGAGATATAAGATCTCAGATATAGAGGACATTATAGGAGATATAAGACCTCAGATATAGAGGACATTATAGGAGATATAACCCCTCAGATATAGAGGACATTATAGGAGATATAACCCCTCAGATATAGAGGACATTATAGGAGATATAACCCCTCAGATATAGAGGACATTATAAGAGATATAACCCCTCAGATATAGAAGACATTATAGGAGATATAACCCCTCAGATATAGAGGACATTATAGGAGATATAAGACCTCAGATATAGAGGACATTATAGGAGATATAACCCCTCAGATATAGAGGACATTATAGATATAAGACCTCAGATATAGAGGACATTATAGGAGATATAAGACCTCAGATATAGAGGACATTATAGGAGAGATAAGACCTCAGATATAGAGGACATTATAGAAGATATAAGACCTCAGATATAGAGGACATTATAGGAGATATAAGACCTCAGATATAGAGGACATTATAGGAGATATAAGACCTCAGATATAGAGGACATTATAGGAGATATAAGACCTCAGATATAGAGGACATTATAGGAGATATAACCCCTCAGATATAGAGGACATTATAGGAGATATAAGACCGCAGATATAGAGGACATTATAGGAGATATACGACCTCAGATATAGAGGACATTATAGAAGATATGAGACCTCAGATATAGAGGACATTATAGGAGATATAAGACCTCAGATATAGAGGACATTATAGGAGATATGAGACCTCAGATATAGAGGACATTATAGGAGATATAACCCCTCAGATATAGAGGACATTATAGGAGATATGACCCCTCAGATATAGAGGACATTATAGGAGATATAAGACCTCAGATATAGAGGACATTATAGGAGATATAACCCCTCAGATATAGAGGACATTATAGGAGATATAAGACCTCAGATATAGAGGACATTATAGGAGATATAAGACCTCAGATATAGAGGACATTATAGGAGATATAACCCCTCAGATATAGAGGACATTATAGGAGATATAAGATCTCAGATATAGAGGACATTATAGGATATATAACCCCTCAGATATAGAGGACATTATAGGAGATATAAGACATCATATATAAAGGACATTATAGAAGATATAACCCCTCAGATATAGAGGACATTATAGAAGATATAACCCCTCAGATATAGAGGACATTATAGGAGATATAAGACCTCAGATATAGAGGACATTATAGGAGATATAAGACCTCAGATATAGAGGACATTATAGGAGATATAACCCCTCAGATATAGAGGACATTATAGGAGATATAAGACCTCAGATATAGAGGACATTATAGGATATATAACCCCTCAGATATAGAGGACATTATAGAAGATATAAGACCTCAGATATAGAGGACATTATAGAAGATATAAGACCTCAGATATAGAGGACATTATAGAAGATATAAGACCTCAGATATATTGGACATTATAGGAGATATAACCCCTCAGATATAGAGGACATTATAGGAGATATAAGACCTCAGATATAGAGGACATTATAGGAGATATAAGACCTCAGATATAGAGGACATTATAGGAGATATAACCCCTCAGATATAGAGGACATTATAGGAGATATAAGACCTCAGATATAGAGGACATTATAGGAGATATAAGACCTCAGATATAGAGGACATTATAGGAGATATAAGACCTCAGATATAGAGGACATTATAGGAGATATAAGACCTCAGATATAGAGGACATTATAGGAGATATAACCCTCAGATATAGAGGACATTATAGATATAAGACCTCAGATATAGAGGACATTATAGGAGATATAAGACCTCAGATATAGAGGACATTATAGGAGAGATAAGACCTCAGATATAGAGGACATTATAGAAGATATAAGACCTCAGATATAGAGGACATTATAGGAGATATAAGACCTCAGATATAGAGGACATTATAGGAGATATAACACCTCAGATATAGGGGACATTATAGGAGATATAACACCTCAGATATAGAGGACATTATAGGAGATATAACCCCTCAGATATAGAGGACATTATAGAAGATATAAGACCTCAGATATAGAGGACATTATAGGAGATATAACCCCTCAGATATAGAGGACATTATAGGAGATATACGACCTCAGATATAGAGGACATTATAGAAGATATGAGACCTCAGATATAGAGGACATTATAGGAGATATAAGACCTCAGATATAGAGGACATTATAGGAGATATGAGACCTCAGATATAGAGGACATTATAGGAGATATAACCCCTCAGATATAGAGGACATTATAGGAGATATGACCCCTCAGATATAGAGGACATTATAGGAGATATAACCCCTCAGATATAGAGGACATTATAGGAGATATAAGACCTCAGATATAGAGGACATTATAGGAGATATAACCCCTCAGATATAGAGGACATTATAGGAGATATAAGACCTCAGATATAGAGGACATTATAGGAGATATAAGACCTCAGATATAGAGGACATTATAGGAGATATAACCCCTCAGATATAGAGGACATTATAGGAGATATAAGATCTCAGATATAGAGGACATTATAGGATATATAACCCCTCAGATATAGAGGACATTATAGGAGATATAAGACCTCATATATAAAGGACATTATAGAAGATATAACCCCTCAGATATAGAGGACATTATAGAAGATATAACCCCTCAGATATAGAGGACATTATAGGAGATATAAGACCTCATATATAGAGGACATTATAGGAGATATAAGACCTCAGATATAGAGGACATTATAGGAGATATAACCCCTCAGATATAGAGGACATTATAGAAGATATAAGACCTCAGATATAGAGGACATTATAGAAGATATAAGACCTCAGATATAGAGGACATTATAGGAGATATAACCCCTCAGATATAGAGGACATTATAGGAGATATAAGACCTCAGATATAGAGGACATTATAGGAGATATACCCCCTCAGATATAGAGGACATTATAGGAGATATAACCCCTCAGATATATGGGACATTATAGGAGATATAACACCTCAGATATAGAGGACATTATAGGAGATATAACCCCTCAGATATAGGGGACATTATAGGAGATATAACACCTCAGATATAGAGGACATTATAGGAGATATAACACCTCAGATATAGAGGACATTATAGGAGATATAACCCCTCAGATATATAGGACATTATAGAAGATATAAGACCTCAGATATAGAGGACATTATAGGAGATATAACACCTCAGATATAGAGGACATTATAGGAGATATAAGACCTCAGATATAGAGGACATTATAGGAGATATAACCCCTCAGATATAGAGGAAATTATAGGAGATATAAGACCTCAGATATAGAGGACATTATAGGAGATATAACCCCTCAGATATAGAGGACATTATAGGAGATATAACCCCTCAGATATAGAGGACATTATAGGAGATATAAGACCTCAGATATAGAGGACATTATAGGAGATATAACCCCTCAGATATAGAGGACATTATAGGAGATATAACCCCTCAGATATAGAGGACATTATAGGAGATATAAGACCTCAGATATAGAGGACATTATAGGAGATATAACCCCTCAGATATAGAGGACATTATAGAAGATATAACCCCTCAGATATAGAGGACATTATAGGAGATATAACCCCTCAGATATAGAGGACATTATATGAGATATAAGACCTCATATATAGAGGACATTATAGGAGATATAAGACCTCAGATATAGAGGACATTATAGGAGATATAAGACCTCAGATATAGAGGACATTATAGGAGATATAAGACCTCAGATATAGAGGACATTATAGGAGATATAAGACCTCAGATATAGAGGACATTATAGGAGATATAAGACCTCAGATATAGAGGACATTATAGGAGATATAAGACCTCAGATATAGAGGACATTATAGGAGATATAACCTCTCAGATATAGAGGACATTATAGGAGATATAAGACCTCAGATATAGAGGACATTATAGGAGATATAAAATCTCAGATATAGAGGACATTATAGGAGATATAACCCCTCAGATATAGAGGACATTATAGGAGATATAAGACCTCAGATATAGAGGACATTATAGAAGATATAACCCCTCAGATATAGAGGACATTATAGGAGATATAAGACCTCAGATATAGAGGACATTATAGGAGATATAACCCCTCAGATATAGAGGACATTATAGGAGATATAACCCCTCAGATATAGAGGACATTATAGGAGATATAACCCCTCAGATATAGAGGACATTATAGAAGATATAATACCTCAGATATAGAGGACATTATAGGAGATATAAGACCTCAGATATAGAGGACATTATAGGAGATATAAGACCTCAGATATAGAGGACATTATAGGAGATATAAGACCTCAGATATAGAGGACATTATAGAAGATATAAGACCTCAGATATAGAGGACATTATAGGAGATATAAGACCTCAGATATAGAGGACATTATAGGAGATATAAGACCTCAGATATAGAGGACATTATAGGAGATATAAGACCTCAGATATAGAGGACATTATAGGAGATATAACCCCTCAGATATAGAGGACATTATAGGAGATATAACCCCTCAGATATAGAGGACATTATAGGAGATATAAGACCTCAGATATAGAGGACATTATAGGAGATTTAAGACCTCAGATATAGAGGACATTATAGGAGACATAAGACCTCAGATATAGAGGACATTATAGGAGATATAAGACCTCAGATATAGAGGACATTATAGGAGATATAACCCCTCAGATACAGAGGACATTATAGGAGATATAACCCCTCAGATATAGAGGACATTATAGGAGATATAACACCTCAGATATAGAGGACATTATAGAAGATATAAGACCTCAGATATAGAGGACATTATAGAAGATATAACCCCTCAGATATAGAGGACATTATAGGAGATATAAGACCTCAGATATAGAGGACATTATAGAAGATATAACCCCTCAGATATAGAGGACATTATAGGAGATATAAGATCTCAGATATAGAGGACATTATAGGAGATATAAGACCTCAGATATAGAGGACATTATAGGAGATATAACCCCTCAGATATAGAGGACATTATAGGAGATATAACCCCTCAGATATAGAGGACATTATAGGAGATATAACCCCCTCAGATATAGAGGACATTATAAGAGATATAACCCTCAGATATAGAAGACATTATAGGAGATATAACCCCTCAGATATAGAGGACATTATAGGAGATATAAGACCTCAGATATAGAGGACATTATAGGAGATATAACCCCTCAGATATAGAGGACATTATAGATATAAGACCTCAGATATAGAGGACATTATAGGAGATATAAGACCTCAGATATAGAGGACATTATAGGAGAGATAAGACCTCAGATATAGAGGACATTATAGAAGATATAAGACCTCAGATATAGAGGACATTATAGGAGATATAAGACCTCAGATATAGAGGACATTATAGGAGATATAAGACCTCAGATATAGAGGACATTATAGGAGATATAAGACCTCAGATATAGAGGACATTATAGGAGATATAACCCCTCAGATATAGAGGACATTATAGGAGATATAAGACCGCAGATATAGAGGACATTATAGGAGATATACGACCTCAGATATAGAGGACATTATAGAAGATATGAGACCTCAGATATAGAGGACATTATAGGAGATATAAGACCTCAGATATAGAGGCTATTATAGGAGATATGAGACCTCAGATATAGAGGACATTATAGGAGATATAACCCCTCAGATATAGAGGACATTATAGGAGATATGACCCCTCAGATATAGAGGACATTATAGGAGATATAAGACCTCAGATATAGAGGACATTATAGGAGATATAACCCCTCAGATATAGAGGACATTATAGGAGATATAAGACCTCAGATATAGAGGACATTATAGGAGATATAAGACCTCAGATATAGAGGACATTATAGGAGATATAACCCCTCAGATATAGAGGACATTATAGGAGATATAAGATCTCAGATATAGAGGACATTATAGGATATATAACCCCTCAGATATAGAGGACATTATAGGAGATATAAGACCTCATATATAAAGGACATTATAGAAGATATAACCCCTCAGATATAGAGGACATTATAGAAGATATAACCCCTCAGATATAGAGGACATTATAGGAGATATAAGACCTCAGATATAGAGGACATTATAGGAGATATAAGACCTCAGATATAGAGGACATTATAGGAGATATAACCCCTCAGATATAGAGGACATTATAGGAGATATAAGACCTCAGATATAGAGGACATTATAGGATATATAACCCCTCAGATATAGAGGACATTATAGAAGATATAAGACCTCAGATATAGAGGACATTATAGAAGATATAAGACCTCAGATATAGAGGACATTATAGAAGATATAAGACCTCAGATATATTGGACATTATAGGAGATATAACCCCTCAGATATAGAGGACATTATAGGAGATATAAGACCTCAGATATAGAGGACATTATAGGAGATATAAGACCTCAGATATAGAGGACATTATAGGAGATATAACCCCTCAGATATAGAGGACATTATAGGAGATATAAGACCTCAGATATAGAGGACATTATAGGAGATATAAGACCTCAGATATAGAGGACATTATAGGAGATATAAGACCTCAGATATAGAGGACATTATAGGAGATATAAGACCTCAGATATAGAGGACATTATAGGAGATATAACCCCTCAGATATAGAGGACATTATAGATATAAGACCTCAGATATAGAGGACATTATAGGAGATATAAGACCTCAGATATAGAGGACATTATAGGAGAGATAAGACCTCAGATATAGAGGACATTATAGAAGATATAAGACCTCAGATATAGAGGACATTATAGGAGATATAAGACCTCAGATATAGAGGACATTATAGGAGATATAAGACCTCAGATATAGAGGACATTATAGGAGATATAAGACCTCAGATATAGAGGACATTATAGGAGATATAACCCCTCAGATATAGGGGACATTATAGGAGATATAACACCTCAGATATAGAGGACATTATAGGAGATATAACCCCTCAGATATAGAGGACATTATAGAAGATATAAGACCTCAGATATAGAGGACATTATAGGAGATATAACCCCTCAGATATAGAGGACATTATAGGAGATATACGACCTCAGATATAGAGGACATTATAGAAGATATGAGACCTCAGATATAGAGGACATTATAGGAGATATAAGACCTCAGATATAGAGGACATTATAGGAGATATGAGACCTCAGATATAGAGGACATTATAGGAGATATAACCCCTCAGATATAGAGGACATTATAGGAGATATGACCCCTCAGATATAGAGGACATTATAGGAGATATAACCCCTCAGATATAGAGGACATTATAGGAGATATAAGACCTCAGATATAGAGGACATTATAGGAGATATAACCCCTCAGATATAGAGGACATTATAGGAGATATAAGACCTCAGATATAGAGGACATTATAGGAGATATAAGACCTCAGATATAGAGGACATTATAGGAGATATAACCCCTCAGATATAGAGGACATTATAGGAGATATAAGATCTCAGATATAGAGGACATTATAGGATATATAACCCCTCAGATATAGAGGACATTATAGGAGATATAAGACCTCATATATAAAGGACATTATAGAAGATATAACCCCTCAGATATAGAGGACATTATAGAAGATATAACCCCTCAGATATAGAGGACATTATAGGAGATATAAGACCTCATATATAGAGGACATTATAGGAGATATAAGACCTCAGATATAGAGGACATTATAGGAGATATAACCCCTCAGATATAGAGGACATTATAGGAGATATAAGACCTCAGATATAGAGGACATTATAGGATATATAACCCCTCAGATATAGAGGACATTATAGAAGATATAAGACCTCAGATATAGAGGACATTATAGAAGATATAAGACCTCAGATATAGAGGACATTATAGAAGATATAAGACCTCAGATATAGAGGACATTATAAGAGATATAACCCCTCAGATATAGAGGACATTATAGGAGATATAAGACCTCAGATATAGAGGACATTATAGGAGATATAACCCCTCAGATATAGAGGACATTATAGGAGATATAACCCCTCAGATATAGAGGACATTATAGGAGATATAAGACCTCAGATATAGAGGACATTATAGGAGATATAAGACCTCAGATATAGAGGACATTATAGGAGATATAAGACCTCAGATATAGAGGACATTATAGGAGATATAACCCCTCAGATATAGAGGACATTATAGAAGATATAACCCCTCAGATATAGAGGACATTATAGAAGATATAAGACCTCAGATATAGAGGACATTATAGGAAATATAAGACCTCAGATATAGAGGACATTATAGGAGATATAACCCCTCAGATATAGAGGACATTATAGGAGATATAAGACCTCAGATATAGAGGACATTATAAGAGATATAACCCCTCAGATATAGAGGACATTATAGGAGATATAACCCCTCAGATATAGAGGACATTATAGGAGATATAACCCCTCAGATATAGAGGACATTATAGGAGATATAACCCCTCAGATATAGAGGACATTATAGGAGATATAAGACCTCAGATATAGAGGACATTATAGGAGATATAACCCCTCAGATATAGAGGACATTATAGGAGATATAACCCCTCAGATATAGAGGACATTATAGGAGATATAACCCCTCAGATATAGAGGACATTATAGGAGATATAACCCCTCAGATACAGAGGACATTATAGATGATATAACCCCTCAGATATAGAGGACATTATAGGAGATATAACCCCTCAGATATAGAGGATATTATAGGAGATATAAGACCTCAGATATAGAGGACATTATAGGAGATATAACCCCTCAGATATAGAGGACATTATAGGAGATATAACCCCTCAGATATAGAGGACATTATAAGAGATATAACCCCTCAGATATAGAGGACATTATAGGAGATATAACCCCTCAGATATAGAGGACATTATATGAGATATAAGACCTCAGATATAGAGGACATTATAGGAGATATAAGACCTCAGATATAGAGGACATTATAGGAGATATAAGACCTCAGATATAGAGGACATTATAGAAGATATAAGACCTCAGATATAGAGGACATTATAGGAGATATAAGACCTCAGATATAGAGGACATTATAGGAGATATAAGACCTCAGATATAGAGGACATTATAGGAGATATAACCCCTCAGATATAGAGGACATTATAGGAGATATAACCCCTCAGATATAGAGGACATTATAGGAGATATAACCCCTCAGATATAGAGGACATTATAGGAGATATAACCCCTCAGATATAGAGGACATTATAGGAGATATAACCCCTCAGATATAGAGGACATTATAGGAGATATAAGACCTCAGATATAGAGAACATTATAGGAGATATAACCCCTCAGATATAGAGGACATTATAGGAGATATAAGACCTCAGATATAGAGAACATTATAGGAGATATAACCCCTCAGATATAGAGGACATTATAGGAGATATAAGACCTCAGATATAGAGGACATTATAGGAGATATAACCCCTCAGATATAGAGGACATTATAGGCGATATAACCCCTCAGATATAGAGGACATTATAGGAGATATAACCCCTCAGATATAGAGGACAGTATAGGAGATATAAGACCTCAGATATAGAGGACATTATAGGAGATATAACCCCTCAGATATAGAGGACATTATAGGAGATATAACCCCTCAGATATAGAGGACATTATAGGAGATATAACCCCTCAGATATAGAGGACATTATAGGAGATATAACCCCTCAGATATAGAGGACATTATAGGAGATATAAGACCTCAGATATAGAGAACATTATAGGAGATATAACCCCTCAGATATAGAGGACATTATAGGAGATATAAGACCTCAGATATAGAGAACATTATAGGAGATATAACCCCTCAGATATAGAGGACATTATAGGAGATATAAGACCTCAGATATAGAGGACATTATAGGAGATATAACCCCTCAGATATAGAGGACATTATAGGAGATATAACCCCTCAGATATAGAGGACATTATAGGAGATATAAGACCTCAGATATAGAGGACATTATAGGAGATATAACCCCTCAGATATAGAGGACATTATAGGAGATATATATACTATCTGGACTATGGAGGATATAACGGCTGGGTGTAGAGTTGTGATTCCTCCTGATATGATGGAAAGTCTTAATGGACAATAAAGAACATTCTACGTGCTCCTCACATCGTATATCGGTCACTGTGACTAATAATCTTTATGTCCCCCCCTCCCCCTTCGTGAAATTCTGGGTCACCCTCTACAGAAGTGTTTTGGGCATTTCGGTATTGGAAGACTTTTCATGGATCAGAAAGCCCCCAGCATGACCTACAAGCCATGGGCAGGACTGAGGTTGGTACTTTTCTCTCCATTGGCCACCTACCTGTGCCGGCTGGCAGCCCGAAGGCCGTTCTGTGCTTGTGTCACCCCGTGCGCCGTCATGGCTTGGCCTTGCGGTGCCGCCCCTCCGGTGTACAGGTTGTATCGAGGTGGGTAGTTTGTGGCGTCGCTTCCCCCAAGACTAAGACATAGTACATAGCTTAGTACATAGCTGCACCGACACCACAACGACTTTGCCATGGTCGTCCAAAGTGGTCAATCAAGTAAAAAAAAGGTTAAAATCTGGAGAAAAAAAATAAAGGAATATTCCGCAGGACTAGGAAATCCCACCAAGTCTCCAGAAAGTTTGTATTCCGTAAGGGCGCCCAGAAGACGTCTTCCTCCAGCCGGGTCCCACAACTCCTAGACACTAGATGAAATGTGTTGGCCTCATGGGATATGGTGCCCTCACGTATGGAGATATGGTGGCCTCATGGGATACGGTGCCCTCACGTATGTAGATATGGTGGTCTCATGGGATACGGTGCCCTCATATATGGAGAGAAAGTGGCCTCACGAGATACGTGCCCTCACATACGGAGAGAAGGTGGCCTCACGGGATACAGTGCCCTCACGTATGGAGAGATGGTGGCCTCACGAGATACGTGCCCTCACGTATGGAGAGATGGTGGCCTCGCGAGATATGGTGCCCTCACGTATGGAGAGATGGTGGCCTCACGAGATACGTGCCCTCACGTATGGAGAGATGGTGGCCTCACGAGATACGGTGTCCTCACGTATGGAGAGTTGGTGGCCTCACAGGATACAGTGCCCTCAGGTATGGAGAGATGGTGGCCTCACGAGATACGGTGCCCTCACGTATGGAGAGATGGTGGCCTCATGGAATATGTTGGTCTCATGAAATATGGTGGCCTCACGTATGGAAAGATGGTGGCCTCATAGAATATGGTGACCTCATGAAATATGGTGGCCTCGTGGAATTTGGTGGCCTCGTGGAATATGGTGGCCTCACGTATGGACAACTCCGGCAGTCTTCTATTCTCCCGAGGATTCCGGCTGTTCAGGATTCCCAGCGATCCAAGAAATGGAAGGATTCAGTCCAGGTCTACGGCTTGTCTGGCTCCTGGCCCCCGGCCGCCGGTTACGTCACACAGACGCCGCGGTGATCCCCCGAAGTTTCTGTAGTGGGAGAGAGAGTCGGATCCCGTAAATGGTAATCCACTTGTGGTGCAGACAATTGCACAATAAACGTTCCCACATGTGTCATCTCATGAATTCCCGCAATCCACGACACGGACTAATCATGGAAAACCTCGATGTAAATCCTGGAAGGTCCCACCAGCTCAGCGTCGTCCCTGTTCCCCTGGGATGTCCAGCATCCAGTCCCTGCTCTGTGGTACCCAGGCCAGCCTCGCTCTCCCTCTGCCAGCTCTGCAGATCCCACACAGACTTCTCGCCTCCTTAGACCATCCCTGGACAGCCCCCTCCAGCCAGCATCCTCAGAGTGGGGGGAGGGGAGAGGTCTTCCATCCCCCCTCCCAAAACTTCCTGCCTCTCTCTGGATCCTTAACCCTGCGAGGGATGAGGAGTGTCAGCGCTGGGGCTCTGTGCGCTCCCTGCGACGTACTTCACCCACCCCCGTTATTATATGGCCATGTTCTCCGACTCCTCCATTATTACCGTGCCTGGGAAAGTATTCACACCCCTCTATAGACAGAGCCTGGGGAAAAGTATTCATACCCCTCTATAGACAGAGCCTGGAAAAAGTATTCATACCCCTCTATAGACAGAGCCTGGAAAAAGTATTCATACCCCTCTATAGACAGAGCCTGGAAAAAGTATTCATACCCCTCTATACACAGTGCCTGGAAAAAGTATTCATACCCCTCTATACACAGTGCCTGGAAAAAGTATTCATACCCCTCTATAGACAGAGCCTGGGAAAAAGTATTCATACCCCTCTATATATGGTGCCTGGAAAAGGTATTCATACCCCTCTAGGTACAGTGCCTGGGGAAAGTATTCATACCCCTCTATATACAGTGCCTGGAAAAAGTATTCACACCCCTCTATAGACAGAGACAGGAAAAAGTATTCATACCCCTCTATAGACAGAGCCTGGGGAAAAGTATTCATACCCCTCTATAGACAGTGCCTGGAAAAAGTATTCATACCCCTCTATATACAGCGCCTGGAAAAAGTATTCACATTCCTTGACATTTCCCACATTTTGTCATCTTATAACCAAAAAACGTAAATGTATTTTATTGGGATTTTATGTGATAGACCAGGGGTCTCCAAACTGCGGACCGGGGGCCAGATGCGGCCCTTTGCTTGCTTTTACCTGGCCCTTGGGGCATTATTCCCCCCACAGTCAGCAAACAATAATGGGACACTATTCCTCCCACTGACACCAACGATGGGGCACTATTATTACCACTGATACCAATGATGGGGCACTATTATTACCACTGATACCAATGATGGGGCACTATTATTACCACTGATACCAATGATGGGTCACTATTCCTCCCACTGACACCAATGATGGGGCACTATTCCTCCCTCTGACACCAATGATGGGTCACTATTCCTCCCACTGACACCAATGATGGGACACTATTCCTCCCACTGACACCAATGATGAGACACTATTCCTCCCACTGACACCAATGATGGGTCACTATTCCCCCCACTGACACCAATGATGGGACACTATTCCTCCCACTGACACCAATGATGGGACACTATTCCTCCCACTGACACCAATGATGGGGCACTATTCCTCCCATTGATACCACCAATGGAGTACTATTAATCTCATTGATAACAATGTTGGGGCACTATTACTACCCCTAATACCAATCATGGGGAATTATTTACCCCACTAATGCCAGGACATTTTCTACTCCCATCTGCAGCACATTCCTTCTCTATCTCCCCAACACACTCCTCCACTCTGCACCACATTCCTCCTCTTTTTGTCTGCAGCACATTCCCTCTATGTCTCTCTGCAGCACATCTCACCTCTCTGCAGCACATTCCCTCTATGTCTCTCTGCAGCACATCTCGTCTCTCTGCAGCACATCTCACCTCTCTGCAGCACATTCCCTCTATGTCTCTCTGCAGCAGATCTCACCTCTCTGCAGCACATTCCCTCTATGTCTCTCTGCAGCACATCTCACCTCTCTGCAGCACATTCCCTCTATGTCTCTCTGCAGCACATCTCACCTCTCTGCAGCACATTCCCTCTATGTCTCTCTGCAGCACATCTCACCTCTCTGCAGCACATTCCCTCTATGTCTCTCTGCAGCATATCTCACCTCTCTGCAGCACATTCCCTCTATGTCTCTCTGCAGCACATCTCACCTCTCTGCAGCACATTCCCTCTATGTCTCTCTGCAGCACATCTCACCTCTCTGCAGCACATTCCCTCTATGTCTCTCTGCAGCACATCTCACATCTCTGCAGCACATTCCCTCTATGTCTCTCTGCAGCACATCTCACCTCTCTGCAGCACATTCCCTCTATGTCTCTCTGCAGCAGATCTCACCTCTCTGCAGCACATTCCCTCTATGTCTCTCTGCAGCATATCTCACCTCTCTGCAGCACATCTCACCTCCACCTCCCCCCTGGTGGACATCTGTGGGGGATGACAGGATTATGACAGGAATTGTCGGGAATGATGAGCGCAGAGTTTAGGAAGTAAAATTTCCTGGATTCTGTCATCTGCTGGGAGGTGACATCGCTGAGCCGAGGATTCGGAAACCGTCCGTTATTATTATCATCTCCACAACAATCCATTAATGTGTGATAGGGGGAGGGGGGACACTGTCCGGTGTGGGGTCACCTCAATTCCCCTCTAATGATATCACTGTATGATGTGGGGGGACACTGTCCGGTGTGGGGTCACCTCAATTCCCCTCTAATGATATCACTGTATAATGTGGGGGGACACCGTCCGGTGTGGGGTCACCTCAATTCCTCTCTAATGATATCACTGTATGATGTGGGGGGACACTGTCCGGTGTGGGGTCACCTCAATTCCCCTCTAATGATATCACCGTATGATGTGGGGGTGACACTGTCCGGTGTGGGGTCACCTCAATTCCCCTCTAATGATATCACCGTATGATGTGGGGGTGACACTGTCCGGTGTGGGGTCACCTCAATTCCTCTCTAATGATATCACCGTATGATGTGGGGGGACACTGTCCGGTGTGGGGTCACCTCAATTCCCCTCTAATGATATCATCGTATGATGTGGGGGTGACACTGTCCGGTGTGGGGTCACCTCAATTCCTCTCTAATGATATCACCGTATGATGTGGGGGTGACACTGTCCGGTGTGGGGTCACCTCAATTCCCCTCTAATGATATCACTGTATGATGTGGGGGTGACACTGTCCGGTGTGGGGTCACCTCAATTCCCCTCTAATGATATCACCGTATGATGTGGGGGTGACACTGTCCGGTGTGGGGTCACCTCAATTCCTCTCTAATGATATCACCGTATGATGTGGGGGGACACTGTCCGGTGTGGGGTCACCTCAATTCCCCTCTAATGATATCATCGTATGATGTGGGGGTGACACTGTCCGGTGTGGGGTCACCTCAATTCCTCTCTAATGATATCACCGTATGATGTGGGGGTGACACTGTCCGGTGTGGGGTCACCTCAATTCCCCTCTAATGATATCACTGTATGATGTGGGGGTGACACTGTCCGGTGTGGGGTCACCTCAATTCCCCTCTAATGATATCACCGTATGATGTGGGGGGTGACACTGTCCGGTGTGGGGTCACCTCAATTCCTCTCTAATGATATCACCGTATGATGTGGGGGTGACACTGTCCGGTGTGGGGTCACCTCAATTCCTCTCTAATGATATCATTGTATGATGTGGGGGGGACACTGTCCGGTGTGGGGTCACCTCAATTCCCCTCTAATGATATCACCGTATGATGTGGGGGTGACACCGTCCGGTGTGGGGTCACCTCAATTCCTCTCTAATGATATCACCGTATGATGTGGGGGGACACTGTCCGGTGTGGGGTCACCTCAATTCCCCTCTAATGATATCATCGTATGATGTGGGGGTGACACTGTCCGGTGTGGGGTCACCTCAATTCCTCTCTAATGATATCACCGTATGATGTGGGGGTGACACTGTCCGGTGTGGGGTCACCTCAATTCCCCTCTAATGATATCACTGTATGATGTGGGGGTGACACTGTCCGGTGTGGGGTCACCTCAATTCCCCTCTAATGATATCACCGTATGATGTGGGGGTGACACTGTCCGGTGTGGGGTCACCTCAATTCCTCTCTAATGATATCACCGTATGATGTGGGGGTGACACTGTCCGGTGTGGGGTCACCTCAATTCCTCTCTAATGATATCATTGTATGATGTGGGGGGGACACTGTCCGGTGTGGGGTCACCTCAATTCCCCTCTAATGATATCACCGTATGATGTGGGGGGACACTGTCCGGTGTGGGGTCACCTCAATTCCTCTCTAATGATATCACTGTATGATGTGGGGTGACACTGTCCGGTGTGGGGTCACCTCAATTCCCCTCTAATGATATCACCGTATGATGTGGGGGGACACTGTCCGGTGTGGGGTCACCTCAATTCCCCTCTAATGATATCACTGTATGATGTGGGGGGGCACTGTCCGGTGTGGGGTCACCTCAATTCCCCTCTAATGATATCACCGTATGATGTGGGGGGACACTGTCCGGTGTGGGGTCACCTCAATTCCCCTCTAATGATATCACTGTATGATGTGGGGGGGACACTGTCCGGTGTGGGGTCACCTCAATTCCCCTCTAATGATATCACTGTATGATGTGGGGTGACACTGTCCGGTGTGGGGTCACCTCAATTCCTCTCTAATGATATCACCGTATGATGAGGGGGGACACTGTCCGGTGTGGGGTCACCTCAATTCCCCTCTAATGATATCACTGTATGATGTGGGGGGGACACTGTCCGGTGTGGGGTCACCTCAATTCCCCTCTAATGATATCACTGTATGATGTGGGGGGGACACTGTCCGGTGTGGGGTCACCTCAATTCCCCTCTAATGATATCACTGTATGATGTGGGGGGGACACTGTCCGGTGTGGGGTCACCTCAATTCCCCTCTAATGATATCACCGTATGATGTGGGGGTGACACTGTCCGGTGTGGGGTCACCTCAATTCCCCTCTAATGATATCACCGTATGATGTGGGGGTGACACTGTCCGGTGTGGGGTCACCTCAATTCCTCTCTAATGATATCACTGTATGATGTGGGGGGACACTGTCCGGTGTGGGGTCACCTCAATTCCCCTCTAATGATATCACCGTATGATGTGGGGGTGACACCGTCCGGTGTGGGGTCACCTCAATTCCTCTCTAATGATATCACCGTATGATGTGGGGGGACACTGTCCGGTGTGGGGTCACCTCAATTCCCCTCTAATGATATCATCGTATGATGTGGGGGTGACACTGTCCGGTGTGGGGTCACCTCAATTCCTCTCTAATGATATCACCGTATGATGTGGGGGTGACACTGTCCGGTGTGGGGTCACCTCAATTCCCCTCTAATGATATCACTGTATGATGTGGGGGTGACACTGTCCGGTGTGGGGTCACCTCAATTCCCCTCTAATGATATCACCGTATGATGTGGGGGTGACACTGTCCGGTGTGGGGTCACCTCAATTCCTCTCTAATGATATCACCGTATGATGTGGGGGTGACACTGTCCGGTGTGGGGTCACCTCAATTCCTCTCTAATGATATCATTGTATGATGTGGGGGGGACACTGTCCGGTGTGGGGTCACCTCAATTCCCCTCTAATGATATCACCGTATGATGTGGGGGGACACTGTCCGGTGTGGGGTCACCTCAATTCCTCTCTAATGATATCACTGTATGATGTGGGGGGACACTGTCCGGTGTGGGGTCACCTCAATTCCCCTCTAATGATATCACTGTATGATGTGGGGGTGACACCGTCCGGTGTGGGGTCACCTCAATTCCCCTCTAATGATATCACCGTATGATGTGGGGGGACACTGTCCGGTGTGGGGTCACCTCAATTCCTCTCTAATGATATCACCGTATGATGTGGGGGTGACACTGTCCGGTGTGGGGTCACCTCAATTCCTCTCTAATGATATCACTGTATGATGTGGGGGGGACACCGCCACTGTTCCATCAAACTCAGCCACTGTGCCATCAAATACCGCCACTGTGCCCTCAAACTCAGCCACTGTGCCATCAAATACCGCCACTGTGCCCTCAAACTCAGCCACTGTGCCATCAAATACTGCCACTGTGCCATCAAATACCACCACTGTGCCATCCAATGCAGCCACTGTGCCATCAAATACCACCACTGTGCCATCAAACCCAGCCACTGTGCCATCAAATACTGCCACTGTGCCATCAAATACCGCCACTATGTCATCAAATACCACCACTGTGCCATCAAACTCAGCCACTGTGCCATCAAATACCACCACTGTGCCATCAAACTCAGCCACTGTGCCATCAAATACCGCCACTGTGCCCTCAAACTCAGCCACTGTGCCATCAAATACCACCACTGTGCCATCAAACCCAGCCACTGTGCCATCAAATACTGCCACTGTGCCATCAAATACCGCCACTATGTCATCAAATACCACCACTGTGCCATCAAACTCAGCCACTGTGCCATCAAATACCACCACTGTGCCATCAAACTCAGCCACTGTGCCATCAAATACCGCCACTGTGCCCTCAAACTCAGCCACTGTGCCATCAAATGCAGCCACTGTGCCATCAAATGCAGCCACTGTGCCATCAAACGCAGCCACTGTGCCATCAAATGCAGCCACTGTACCATCAAATACCACCACTGTGCCATCAAACACAGCTACTGTTCCTATCAAATGCAGCCACTGTGCCATCAAACGGAGCGACTATGCCATCAAATGCTGCCACTGTGCCCATCAAATGTAGCTACTGTGCCAATGTTAGCAAAGCAAGTTCCTTTAGCTTTGCTAACATTGAGCTGAGTGATAAGGAACGCACAGCTCTGCGCCCGCTTCTCACTATTTTGGACGCCTATTAGAGCCTATGGGACAGATTCTCGTAGATCGGCGTATTGTTGCACGGGTGTAACGTATCCTATTTACGTTACGCCTCCGCAACTTAGACGGGCAAGTGCTGTATTCTCAAAGCACTTGCTCCGTAAGTTACGGCGGCGTAGCGTAAATAGGCCGGCGTAAGCCCGCCTAATTCAAATGTGGGACATGGGGGCGTGTTTTATGTTAATGTTATGTGACCCGACGTGATTGACGTTTTTCACGAACGGCGCATGCGCCGTGCGTGGACATATCCCAGTGTGCATTACTCCAAATACGCCGCAAGGACGTATTTGTTTCGACGTGAACGTAAATTACGTCCAGCCCCATTCACGGAAGACTTACGCAAACGACGTAAAATTTTCAAATTTCGACGCGGGAACGACGTCCATACTTAACATTGGTACGCTGCATATACGGCTCATATAGCAGGGGTAACTTTACGCCGGGAAAAGCCTAACGTAAACGGCGTATCTGTACTGTGTCGGCCGGGCGTACGTTTGTGAATTTGCGTATCTAGCTGATTTACATATTTCTAAGCGTAAATCAGCGTACACGCCCCTAGCGGCCAGCGTAAATATGCAGTTGCGATACGACGGCGTAACACACTTACGACAGTCGGATCTACGGGAAATCAATGCGTAACTGATTCTAATAATCAGGCGCATAGATACGATGGCGCAACTCAGAGATACGACGGCATATCTGGAGATACACCGTCGTATCTCGTTTGTGAATCTGGGTAGGAGAGGGGGCGGCGCTCCTGCGCCCTTCATGGACGCACCGCCACTGGTTGGCTCTATAGAAATCCTGTATGATAATATTTTATCAGCCTGGTCAGTAATAATAGTCCCTATGGCCAGGATAATAGGGATCCGGGGAGTGGGTCATCTGGAGAAGAACCTCAGAGACATCACCTGCCAGCAATTAGTTCATTTCTATGGGGGCATTTGTGGGCCGTTTGCCCCCCCTCTTGGGTGCCCCTCCCTCCTGGGTGCCCCCCCCCCCCCTTGAGTGCCTCTCCCTCTTGGGTGCCCCCCCTCTTGGGTGCCCCTCCCTCCTGGGTGCCCCCCCCTTGAGTGCCCCCCCTCTTGGGTGCCCCCCCTTGAGTGCCTCTCCCTCTTGGGTGCCCCCCCCCCTCTTGGGTGCCCCTCCCTCCAGGGTGCTCCTTCATCTTGGCAGTCGTCTTCCCAATAAATCTTCCTGGGAAAACATTGGTGGATGCCAGGAAGGATTATCTCCGGGAGGATAAATATTCATCGGTGGAATCTTGTTACCACTTCCACAGAAGTTCTCAGGACTCGGGACCCACCTGTGTAAACACACAGATACCTCCATGTCTGCCCCCCCCCCCAGATAACAATATAAATTAGCTGCCCCCCCAGATATCAATATTCTGGGACCCCACATCCCAATCACAGGGGTATCTGGGGGTCCTCTCCCGTCTTCTATGATCCCAGAGGGTCCATCCATGGTGGACAGATAACTATTTCTCATTGTTTATAGAGGACATTTCAGAAGGACTCCGGCAGGAATGTCTGCTATGATTGGTGGGATTAGGAGGATGAAGGTTGAAAGGTTCAGCAAAAGATAACGGAGGATTACACGGCCCACCGAGACTGAAAGGTGACCCCTTCCTCCCTATAACAAGGACCCTCTTGTAGCTTCTTGACACCCCCCCTTTCCTGGAGGCCCCGGGATAAATGTCTCCATTGGTCCATCTGGTGGGAAAAATATCTTCCTAGCTTCTGAACATCACACAGACAGAAGGCCTATCCATAGACAGCTCCATACCCTACAGTATGGATTACCTCAGCCCATCCCCCGGACTTTGTATTATTCACTACCCAAACGTCATCTATAAAATAGATCCTTCATTAGACCCCTCACCGTCCTCCGAACATGATGCCCAGATAAATGAAGGTCTTTATTACTATTATGTGCTGGGGGTAAGTAGTGGGTATGATGTTCTGTGGGGTGAGCAAGATACCAGTCCAGTGATACTGTGCTAAACATTGGTGTTTATTAATACAAAGGGGGTCTACATAGATCAGGAAAACAGTTGTGGGCCCTAGTTTTCAGGTGTAGTTTTCATCTCTAGTTCTCAGCTCTAGTTGTGGGCCCTAGTTTTCGGCTCTAGTTGTGGGCCCTAGTTTTTCGACTCTCTAGTTTTCGGCTCTAGTTGTGGGCCCTAGTTTTTGGCTGTAGTTGTGGGCTCTAGTTTTTGGCTGTAGTTGTGGGCTCTAGTTTTTGGCTGTAGTTGTGGGCTCTAGTTTTTGGCTCTAGTTTTCGGCTCTAGTTGTGGGATCTAGTTTTTGGCTCTAGTTTTCGGCTCTAGTTGTGGGCCCTCGTTTTCGGCTCTAGTTGTGGGCCCTAGTTTTTGGCTTTAGTTTTCGGCTCTAGTTGTGGGCCCTATTTTTTGGCTTTAGTTCTTGGCTCTAGTTGTGGGCCCTAGTTTTTCGACTCTCTAGTTTTTGGCTCTAGTTGTGGGCCCTAGTTTTTCGACTCTCTAGTTTTTGGCTCTAGTTGTGGGCCCTAGTTTTTGGCTTTAGTTCTTGGCTCTAGTTGTGGGCCCTAGTTTTTCGACTCTCTAGTTTTTGGCTCTAGTTGTGGGCCCTAGTTTTTGGCTCTAGTTTTCGGCTTTAGTTGTGGGCCCTCGTTTTTGGCTTTAGTTCTTGGCTCTAGTTGTGGGCCCTAGTTTTCGGCTCTAGTTGTGGGCCCTAGCTTTTGGCTCTAGTTGTGGGCCCTAGTTTTCGGCTTTAGTTGTGGGCCCTCGTTTTTGGCTTTAGTTCTTGGCTCTAGTTGTGGGCCCTAGTTTTCGGCTCTAGTTGTGGCCCCTAGTTTTTGGCTCTAGTTGCGGGCCCTAGTTTTTGGCTCTAGTTCTCGGCTCTAGTTGTGGGTCCTCGTTTTTGGCTTTAATTCTTTGCTCTAGTTGTGGACCCTAGTTTTCAGCCCTAGTTCTCAGCTCTAGTTGTGGGCCCTAGTTTTCAGCTCTAGTTGTGGGCCCTGGTTTTTGGCTCTAGTTGTGGGCCGTAGTTTTCTAATCTAGTTCTCAGCTCTAGTTGCGTAGGCCCTAGTTTTGGGCTCTAGTTCTCGGCTCTAGCCGCGGGCCCTAGTTTTTGGCTCTAGTTCTTGACTTTAGTTGTGAGCCCTATTTTTCATATCTAGTTCTCGGCTCTTGTTGTGCTCCCTAGTTTTTAGGTGTAGTTTTCATCTCTAGTTCTTTGCTCCAGTTGTGGCCCCTAGTTCTTGGCTCCAGTTGTGGACCCTAGTTCTTGGCTCCAGGTGTTGGCCCCAGTTCTCGGCTCCAGTTGTGGCCCCTAGTTCTCGGCTCCAGTTGTGGCCCCTAGTTCTTGGCTCCAGTTGTGGCCCCTAGTTCTTGGCTCCAGTTGTGGCCCCTAGTTCTTGGCTCCAGTTGTGGCCCCTAGTTCTCGGCTCCAGTTGTGGCCCCTAGTTCTCGGCACTAGATGTGGGCCCTAGTTTTCAGTTGTAGTTTTCGGCTCTAGTGCAGTTTTCCCCTCTAGTTCTAGTTTGCATCCCTAGGTTGTGAGTGGCTACGCGTGATAGCCGCGTGATCCGATTGGCGTGTAATGCAACGTATAGGTTCCTACACATGTAGACAGCGGGCCCCTTCAGCAGTGAAAGGGTTACACAGACGTGACCTCATCGTCTCCCCGAGGGGCCGTTATCGCTGTGCTAATATTAGGACGTTGGATAAACAGAGACGGGAGAAATCGGGGGAAGGGTCCAAATCCCTTCATACTTTCCATGGCCGCCATTAACCCCTCTGAGCCCGGAGATGGCGATGGTCACGGGACAACCTATGTCACCGCCGGTATAATGTAAAGAATTCAGCAGCTGTTACTCCAGATGTTTCCACATATGATTCCTGAACACGTCAGGACAAGGATCCTTTGTTGTAGGAAACTTCTCACCCCCAACATAGAGGAACCTCAACATCTTCCAGACTCCGGGAGCCGCCCCTCACCGAGGGATATCAGGAGAAGAAAGAAGACAGACTACACATGTATGATACATGTTCTGGGCAGGGGGGCATGGAACACGTATGCAACATATACCGGAGGAGGGGACATGGAACACGTGTCCAACATATACCGGAGGAGGGGACATGGAACACGTGTCCAACATATACCGGAGGAGGGGACATGTAACATGTGTGCAACATATACCAGAGGAGGGGACATGGAACACGTGTCCAACATATACCAGAGGAGGGGACATGTAACATGTGTCCAACATATACCGGAGGAGGGGACATGGAACACGTGTGCAACATATACCGGAGGAGGGGACATGGAACACGTGTCCAACATATACCGGAGGAGGGGACATGTATCATGTGTCCAACATATACTGGAGGAGGGGACATGGAACACGTGTACAACATACAGCAGAAGATAGGACATGGAACACGTGTACAACATATAACAAAGGAGAGGACATGGAACACGTGTACAACATATAACAAAGGAGAGGACATGGAACACGTGTACAACATATAACAAAGGAGAGGACATGGAACACGTGTACAACATATAACAAAGGAGAGGACATGGAACACGTGTACAACATACAGCAGAAGATAGGACATGGAACACGTGTACAACATATAACAAAGGAGAGGACATGGAACACGTGTACAACATATAACAGAGGAGAGGACATGGAACACGTGTACAACATACAGCAGAAGATAGGACATGGAACACGTGTACAACATATAACAAAGGAGAGGACATGGAACACGTGTACAACATACAGCAGAAGATAGGACATGGAACACGTGTACAACATATAACAAAGGAGAGGACATGGAACACGTGTACAACATACAGCAGAAGATAGGACATGGAACACGTGTACAACATATAACAAAGGAGAGGACATGGAACACGTGTACAACATATAACAAAGGAGAGGACATGGAACACGTGTACAACATATAACAAAGGAGAGGACATGGAACACGTGTACAACATACAGCAGAAGATAGGACATGGAACACGTGTACAACATATAACAAAGGAGAGGACATGGAACACGTGTACAACATACAGCAGAAGAAAGGACACGGAACACGTGTACAACATATAACAAAGGAGAGGACATGGAACACGTGTACAACATACAGCAGAAGATAGGACATGGAACACGTGTACAACATATAACAAAGGAGAGGACATGGAACACGTGTACAACATACAGCAGAAGATAGGACATGGAACACGTGTACAACATATAACAAAGGAGAGGACATGGAACACGTGTACAACATATAACAAAGGAGAGGACATGGAACACGTGTACAACATACAGCAGAAGATAGGACATGGAACACGTGTACAACATATAACAAAGGAGAGGACATGGAACACGTGTACAACATACAGCAGAAGATAGGACATGGAACACGTGTACAACATATAACAAAGGAGAGGACATGGAACACGTGTACAACATATAACAAAGGAGAGGACATGGAACACGTGTACAACATATAACAAAGGAGAGGACATGGAACACGTGTACAACATACAGCAGAAGATAGGACATGGAACACGTGTACAACATATAACAAAGGAGAGGACATGGAACACGTGTACAACATATAACAAAGGAGAGGACATGGAACACGTGTACAACATATAACAAAGGAGAGGACATGGAACACGTGTACAACATATAACAAAGGAGAGGACATGGAACACGTGTACAACATACAGCAGAAGATAGGACATGGAACACGTGTACAACATATAACAAAGGAGAGGACATGGAACACGTGTACAACATATAACAAAGGAGAGGACATGGAACACGTGTACAACATATAACAAAGGAGAGGACATGGAACACGTGTACAACATATAACAAAGGAGAGGACATGGAACACGTGTACAACATACAGCAGAAGATAGGACATGGAACACGTGTACAACATATAACAAAGGAGAGGACATGGAACACGTGTACAACATACAACAGAAGATAGGACATGGAACACGTGTACAACATATAACAAAGGAGAGGACATGGAACACGTGTACAACATACAGCAGAAGATAGGACATGGAACACGTGTACAACATATAACAAAGGAGAGGACATGGAACACGTGTACAACATATAACAAAGGAGAGGACATGGAACACGTGTACAACATATAACAAAGGAGAGGACATGGAACACGTGTACAACATACAGCAGAAGATAGGACATGGAACACGTGTACAACATATAACAAAGGAGAGGACATGGAACACGTGTACAACATACAGCAGAAGATAGGACATGGAACACGTGTACAACATATAACAAAGGAGAGGACATGGAACACGTGTACAACATACAGCAGAAGATAGGACATGGAACACGTGTACAACATATAACAAAGGAGAGGACATGGAACACGTGTACAACATACAGCAGAAGAGAGGACATGGAACACGTGTACAACATATAACAAAGGAGAGGACATGGAACACGTGTACAACATATAACAAAGGAGAGGACATGGAACACGTGTACAACATATAACAAAGGAGAGGACATGGAACACGTGTACAACATACAGCAGAAGATAGGACATGGAACACGTGTACAACATATAACAAAGGAGAGGACATGGAACACGTGTACAACATACAGCAGAAGATAGGACATGGAACACGTGTACAACATATAACAAAGGAGAGGACATGGAACACGTGTACAACATATAACAAAGGAGAGGACATGGAACACGTGTACAACATACAGCAGAAGATAGGACATGGAACACGTGTACAACATGTACTGGGGAGAGTACATGGAACATGTGTCCAATAGGGATGAGCTGAACACCCCCCCGTTCGGTTCGCACCAGAACCTTCGAATGGACCGAACGTTCGCGTGAACATTTAGAACCCCATTGAAGTCTATGGGACTCGAACGTTCGAATTCAAAAGTGCCAATTTTAAAGCCCAATATTCAAGTTATTGTCGGAAAACGGGTTTGAGAACCCGGGTCTCGCCCCAGGGAACATGTATCCATGGAAAAAAAAGTTTAAAAACTGTAGTTTTTTTCTGGAGCAGCGATTTTAATGATGCTTAAAGTGAAAAAATGAAAAATTCCTTTAAATATCACACCTGCTGGGTGTCTATAGTGTGCCTGTGAGGTGGCGCGTGTTTCCCGTGTATAATAATGAGGTACAATCTCTCTATATTAGATATTTCAGGCCACGCCCATTTATTACAATTTACTTATTACATCCAAAAAGATTCTCCTACTGGGTCTCTGTTGTTCTATATGACTCCGCCCACACTGAGGCTGATCTGGGTCGGGGGTGGGGGGGGGGGAATTTCTTCTTTAGATTCCAGAGCTGCGATTCGTAGCAGTGCTTCCCTTCTGAGTCTCTCTTCAGACATTGGCGCCCCCAGGAGTAGGACACTCCCAAGGATTAGGACACTCCCCAGGATTAGGACACCCCCCAGAATTAGGACAGCCCCAGGATTAGGACACCCCCAGGATTAGGACACCCCCCAGGTAAGGACACTCCCCAGGATTAGGACACCCCCAGGATTAGGACACCCCCAGGATTAGGACACCCCCAAGGAGTAGGACACTCCCCAGGATTAGGACACCCCCCAGGATTACGACACCCCCCAGGATTAGGACACCCCCAAGGAGTAGGACACCCCCCAGGATTAGGACACCCCCCAGGATTAGGACACTCCCCAGGATTAGGACACCCCCAGGATTAGGACACCCCCAGGATTAGGACACCCCCAAGGAGTAGGACACCCCCCAGGATTAGGACACCCCCCAGGATTAGGACACTCCCCAGGATTAGGACACCCCCAGGATTAGGACACTTCCCAGGATTAGGACACCCCCAGGATTAGGACACCCCCAGGATTAGGACACCCCCCAAGGATTAGGACACTCCCCAGGATTAGGACACCCCCAGGATTAGGACACCCCCAGGATTAGGACACCCCCCAAGGATTAGGACACTCCCCAGGATTAGGACACCCCCAAGATTAGGACACTCCCCCAGGATTAGGAGACCCCCCAGGATTAGGACACTCCCCAGGATTACGTTCATGTTTAACTTTTAAGCATTTAAAACAAATCTCTTCTTCCGGCCAAATTGAATTTCTTTTTAATTGTTTAATTTAATTCATTTATTTTTGCATTGGTAGACGTTCCCCAGGACAGTGACCCCCTCCCCCTCCCCGGACTCTGCTTGGACCGGACCCGGGGTGGTTGGTCTCCGCCCTGTATATATATATATATACTGTATAATATTCATCCTCCTCTTCTCTCTCACCCCCCCAGACTCTGCTCGGACCGGACCCGGGGTGGTTGGTCTCCGCCCTGTATATATATATATACTGTATAATATTCATCCTCCTCTTCTCTCTCATCCCCCCAGACTCTGCTTGGACCGGACCCGGGGTGGTTGTTCTCCGCCCTGTATATATATATATATATAATATTCATCCTCCTCTTCTCTCTCATCCCCCCAGACTCTGCTCGGACCGGACCCGGGGTGGTTGGTCTCCGCCCTGTATATATATATATACTGTATAATATTCATCCTCCTCTTCTCTCTCATCCCCCCAGACTCTGCTCGGACCGGACCCGGGGTGGTTGGTCTCCGCCCTGTATATATATATATACTGTATAATATTCATCCTCCTCTTCTCTCTCATCCCCCCGGACTCTGCTCGGACCGGACCCGGGGTGGTTGGTCTCCGCCCTGTATATATATATATATATATAATATTCATCCTCCTCTTCTCTCTCACCCCTCCAGACTCTGCTCGGACCGGACCCGGGGTGGTTGGTCTCCGCCCTGTATATATATATATATACTGTATAATATTCATCCTCCTCTTCTCTCTCACCCCCCCAGACTCTGCTCGGACCGGACCCGGGGTGGTTGGTCTCCGCCCTGTATATATATATACTGTATAATATTCATCCTCCTCTTCTCTCTCACCCCCCCAGACTCTGCTCGGACCGGACCTGGGGGGGTTGGTCTCCGCCCTGTATATATATATATACTGTATAATATTCATCCTCCTCTTCTCTCTCACCCCCCCAGACTCTGCTCGGACCGGACCCGGGGTGGTTGGTCTCCGCCCTGTATATATATATATATACTGTATAATATTCATCATCCTCTTCTCTCTCACCCCCCCAGACTCTGCTCGGACCGGACCCGGGGTGGTTGGTCTCCGCCCTGTATATATATATATACTGTATAATATTCATCCTCCTCTTCTCTCTCATCCCCCCAGACTCTGCTCGGACCGGACCCGGGGGGGTTGGTCTCCGCCCTGTATATATATATATATATACTGTATAATATTCATCCTCCTCTTCTCTCTCACCCCCCCAGACTCTGCTCGGACCGGACCCGGGGTGGTTGGTCTCCGCCCTGTATATATATATATACTGTATAATATTCATCCTCCTCTTCTCTCTCATCCCCCCGACTCTGCTCGGACCGGACCCGGGGTGGTTGGTCTCCGCCCTGTATATATATATATATATATATAATATTCATCCTCCTCTTCTCTCTCACCCCTCCAGACTCTGCTCGGACCGGACCCGGGGTGGTTGGTCTCCGCCCTGTATATATATATATATACTGTATAATATTCATCCTCCTCTTCTCTCTCACCCCCCCAGACTCTGCTCGGACCGGACCCGGGGTGGTTGGTCTCCGCCCTGTATATATATATACTGTATAATATTCATCCTCCTCTTCTCTCTCACCCCCCCAGACTCTGCTCGGACCGGACCTGGGGGGGTTGGTCTCCGCCCTGTATATATATATATACTGTATAATATTCATCCTCCTCTTCTCTCTCACCCCCCCAGACTCTGCTCGGACCGGACCCGGGGTGGTTGGTCTCCGCCCTGTATATATATATATATACTGTATAATATTCATCCTCCTCTTCTCTCTCATCCCCCCAGACTCTGCTCGGACCGGACCCGGGGTGGTTGGTCTCCGCCCTGTATATATATATATACTGTATAATATTCATCCTCCTCTTCTCTCTCACCCCCCCAGACTCTGCTCGGACCGGACCCGGGGTGGTTGGTCTCCGCCCTGTATATATATATACTGTATAATATTCATCCTCCTCTTCTCTCTCACCCCCCCGGACTCTGCTCGGACCGGACCCGGGGGGGTTGGTCTCCGCCCTGTATATATATATATACTGTATAATATTCATCCTCCTCTTCTCTCTCATCCCCCCAGACTCTGCTCGGACCGGACCCGGGGTGGTTGGTCTCCGCCCTGTATATATATATATATATATAATATTCATCCTCCTCTTCTCTCTCATCCCCCCAGACTCTGCTCGGACCGGACCCGGGGTGGTTGGTCTCCGCCCTGTATATATATATATACTGTATAATATTCATCCTCCTCTTCTCTCTCATCCCCCCGGACTCTGCTCGGACCGGACCCGGGGTGGTTGGTCTCCGCCCTGTATATATATATATATACTGTATAATATTCATCCTCCTCTTCTCTCTCACCCCCCCAGACTCTGCTCGGACCGGACCCGGGGTGGTTGGTCTCCGCCCTGTATATATATATATATACTGTATAATATTCATCCTCCTCTTCTCTCTCACCCCCCCAGACTCTGCTCGGACCGGACCCGGGGTGGTTGGTCTCCGCCCTGTATATATATATATATACTGTATAATATTCATCCTCCTCTTCTCTCTCACCCCCCCAGACTCTGCTCGGACCGGACCCGGGGTGGTTGGTCTCCGCCCTGTATATATATATACTGTATAATATTCATCCTCCTCTTCTCTCTCATCCCCCCAGACTCTGCTCGGACCGGACCCTGGGTGGTTGGTCTCCGCCCTGTATATATATATATACTGTATAATATTCATCCTCCTCTTCTCTCTCATCCCCCCAGACTCTGCTCGGACCGGACCCGGGGTGGTTGGTCTCCGCCCTGTATATATATATATACTGTATAATATTCATCCTCCTCTTCTCTCTCACCCCCCCAGACTCTGCTCGGACCGGACCCGGGGTGGTTGGTCTCCGCCCTGTATATATATATATACTGTATAATATTCATCCTCCTCTTCTCTCTCATCCCCCCAGACTCTGCTCGGACCGGACCCGGGGTGGTTGGTCTCCGCCCTGTATATATATATACTGTATAATATTCATCCTCCTCTTCTCTCTCACCCCCCCAGACTCTGCTCGGACCGGACCCGGGGTGGTTGGTCTCCGCCCTGTATATATATATATACTGTATAATATTCATCCTCCTCTTCTCTCTCACCCCCCCAGACTCTGCTCGGACCGGACCCGGGGTGGTTGGTCTCCGCCCTGTATATATATATATATACTGTATAATATTCATCCTCCTCTTCTCTCTCATCCCCCCAGACTCTGCTCGGACCGGACCCGGGGTGGTTGGTCTCCGCCCTGTATATATATATATATATACTGTATAATATTCATCCTCCTCTTCTCTCTCACCCCCCCAGACTCTGCTCGGACCGGACCCGGGGTGGTTGGTCTCCGCCCTGTATATATATATATACTGTATAATATTCATCCTCCTCTTCTCTCTCATCCCCCCAGACTCTGCTCGGACCGGACCCGGGGGGGTTGGTCTCCGCCCTGTATATATATATATATACTGTATAATATTCATCCTCCTCTTCTCTCTCATCCCCCAGACTCTGCTCGGACCGGACCCGGGGTGGTTGGTCTCCGCCCTGTATATATATATATACTGTATAATATTCATCCTCCTCTTCTCTCTCACCCCCCCAGACTCTGCTCGGACCGGACCCGGGGTGGTTGGTCTCCGCCCTGTATATATATATATATATACTGTATAATATTCATCCTCCTCTTCTCTCTCACCCCCCCAGACTCTGCTCGGACCGGACCCGGGGTGGTTGGTCTCCGCCCTATATATATATATATACTGTATAATATTCATCCTCCTCTTCTCTCTCACCCCCCCAGACTCTGCTCGGACCGGACCCGGGGTGGTTGGTCTCCGCCCTGTATATATATATATACTGTATAATATTCATCCTCCTCTTCTCTCTCACCCCCCCAGACTCTGCTCGGACCGGACCCGGGGTGGTTGGTCTCCGCCCTGTATATATATATATACTGTATAATATTCATCCTCCTCTTCTCTCTCACCCCCCAGACTCTGCTCGGACCGGACCCGGGGTGGTTGGTCTCCGCCCTGTATATATATATATACTGTATAATATTCATCCTCCTCTTCTCTCTCACCCCCCAGACTCTGCTCGGACCGGACCCGGGGTGGTTGGTCTCCGCCCTGTATATATATATATACTGTATAATATTCATCCTCCTCTTCTCTCTCATCCCCCAGACTCTGCTCGGACCGGACCCGGGGTGGTTGGTCTCCGCCCTGTATATATATATATATACTGTATAATATTCATCCTCCTCTTCTCTCTCACCCCCCCAGACTCTGCTCGGACCGGACCCGGGGTGGTTGGTCTCCGCCCTGTATATATATATATACTGTATAATATTCATCCTCCTCTTCTCTCTCACCCCCCCAGACTCTGCTCGGACCGGACCCGGGGTGGTTGGTCTCCGCCCTGTATATATATATATACTGTATAATATTCATCCTCCTCTTCTCTCTCATCCCCCCAGACTCTGCTCGGACCGGACCCGGGGTGGTTGGTCTCCGCCCTGTATATATATATATATACTGTATAATATTCATCCTCCTCTTCTCTCTCACCCCCCCAGACTCTGCTCGGACCGGACCCGGGGTGGTTGGTCTCCGCCCTGTATATATATATATACTGTATAATATTCATCCTCCTCTTCTCTCTCCCCCCCCCAGACTCTGCTCGGACCGGACCCGGGGTGGTTGGTCTCCGCCCTGTATATATATATATATACTGTATAATATTCATCCTCCTCTTCTCTCTCATCCCCCCAGACTCTGCTCGGACCGGACCCGGGGTGGTTGGTCTCCGCCCTGTATATATATATATATACTGTATAATATTCATCCTCCTCTTCTCTCTCCCCCCCCCAGACTCTGCTCGGACCGGACCCGGGGGGGTTGGTCTCCGCCCTGTATATATATATATACTGTATAATATTCATCCTCCTCTTCTCTCTCACCCCCCCAGACTCTGCTCGGACCGGACCCGGGGTGGTTGGTCTCCGCCCTGTATATATATATATACTGTATAATATTCATCCTCCTCTTCTCTCTCATCCCCCCAGACTCTGCTCGGACCGGACCCGGGGTGGTTGGTCTCCGCCCTGTATATATATATATATACTGTATAATATTCATCCTCCTCTTCTCTCTCACCCCCCCAGACTCTGCTCGGACCGGACCCGGGGTGGTTGGTCTCCGCCCTGTATATATATATATACTGTATAATATTCATCCTCCTCTTCTCTCTCACCCCCCCAGACTCTGCTCGGACCGGACCCGGGGGGGTTGGTCTCCGCCCTGTATATATATATATACTGTATAATATTCATCCTCCTCTTCTCTCTCATCCCCCCAGACTCTGCTCGGACCGGACCCGGGGTGGTTGGTCTCCGCCCTGTATATATATATATACTGTATAATATTCATCCTCCTCTTCTCTCTCATCCCCCCAGACTCTGCTCGGACCGGACCCGGGGTGGTTGGTCTCCGCCCTGTATATATATATATACTGTATAATATTCATCCTCCTCTTCTCTCTCATCCCCCCAGACTCTGCTCGGACCGGACCCGGGGTGGTTGGTCTCCGCCCTGTATATATATATATATACTGTATAATATTCATCCTCCTCTTCTCTCTCACCCCCCCAGACTCTGCTCGGACCGGACCCGGGGGGGTTGGTCTCCGCCCTGTATATATATATATACTGTATAATATTCATCCTCCTCTTCTCTCTCACCCCCCCAGACTCTGCTCGGACCGGACCCGGGGTGGTTGGTCTCCGCCCTGTATATATATATATATACTGTATAATATTCATCCTCCTCTTCTCTCTCATCCCCCCAGACTCTGCTCGGACCGGACCCGGGGTGGTTGGTCTCCGCCCTGTATATATATATATATACTGTATAATATTCATCCTCCTCTTCTCTCTCACCCCCCAGACTCTGCTCGGACCGGACCCGGGGTGGTTGGTCTCCGCCCTGTATATATATATATACTGTATAATATTCATCCTCCTCTTCTCTCTCACCCCCCCAGACTCTGCTCGGACCGGACCCGGGGTGGTTGGTCTCCGCCCTGTATATATATATATATACTGTATAATATTCATCCTCCTCTTCTCTCTCACCCCCCCAGACTCTGCTCGGACCGGACCCGGGGTGGTTGGTCTCCGCCCTGTATATATATATATATACTGTATAATATTCATCCTCCTCTTCTCTCTCATCCCCCCAGACTCTGCTCGGACCGGACCCGGGGGGGTTGGTCTCCGCCCTGTATATATATATATACTGTATAATATTCATCCTCCTCTTCTCTCTCACCCCCCAGACTCTGCTCGGACCGGACCCGGGGTGGTTGGTCTCCGCCCTGTATATATATATATACTGTATAATATTCATCCTCCTCTTCTCTCTCACCCCCCAGACTCTGCTCGGACCGGACCCGGGGTGGTTGGTCTCCGCCCTGTATATATATATATACTGTATAATATTCATCCTCCTCTTCTCTCTCATCCCCCCAGACTCTGCTCGGACCGGACCCGGGGTGGTTGGTCTCCGCCCTGTATATATATATATACTGTATAATATTCATCCTCCTCTTCTCTCTCACCCCCCCAGACTCTGCTCGGACCGGACCCGGGGTGGTTGGTCTCCGCCCTGTATATATATATATACTGTATAATATTCATCCTCCTCTTCTCTCTCACCCCCCCAGACTCTGCTCGGACCGGACCCGGGGTGGTTGTTCTCCGCCCTGTATATATATATATACTGTATAATATTCATCCTCCTCTTCTCTCTCACCCCCCCAGACTCTGCTCGGACCGGACCCGGGGTGGTTGGTCTCCGCCCTGTATATATATATATACTGTATAATATTCATCCTCCTCTTCTCTCTCATCCCCCCCAGACTCTGCTCGGACCGGACCCGGGGTGGTTGGTCTCCGCCCTGTATATATATATATACTGTATAATATTCATCCTCCTCTTCTCTCTCACCCCCCAGACTCTGCTCGGACCGGACCCGGGGTGGTTGGTCTCCGCCCTGTATATATATATATACTGTATAATATTCATCCTCCTCTTCTCTCTCACCCCCCCAGACTCTGCTCGGACCGGACCCGGGGTGGTTGGTCTCCGCCCTGTATATATATATATACTGTATAATATTCATCCTCCTCTTCTCTCTCACCCCCCCAGACTCTGCTCGGACCGGACCCGGGGTGGTTGGTCTCCGCCCTGTATATATATATATACTGTATAATATTCATCCTCCTCTTCTCTCTCATCCCCCCAGACTCTGCTCGGACCGGACCCGGGGTGGTTGGTCTCCGCCCTGTATATATATATATATACTGTATAATATTCATCCTCCTCTTCTCTCTCATCCCCCCAGACTCTGCTCGGACCGGACCCGGGGTGGTTGGTCTCCGCCCTGTATATATATATATACTGTATAATATTCATCCTCCTCTTCTCTCTCACCCCCCCAGACTCTGCTCGGACCGGACCCGGGGTGGTTGGTCTCCGCCCTGTATATATATATATATACTGTATAATATTCATCCTCCTCTTCTCTCTCATCCCCCCAGACTCTGCTCGGACCGGACCCGGGGTGGTTGGTCTCCGCCCTGTATATATATATATACTGTATAATATTCATCCTCCTCTTCTCTCTCACCCCCCCAGACTCTGCTCGGACCGGACCCGGGGTGGTTGGTCTCCGCCCTGTATATATATATATACTGTATAATATTCATCCTCCTCTTCTCTCTCACCCCCCCAGACTCTGCTCGGACCGGACCCGGGGCGGTTGGTCTCCGCCCTGTATATATATATATATACTGTATAATATTCATCCTCCTCTTCTCTCTCACCCCCCCAGACTCTGCTCGGACCGGACCCGGGGTGGTTGGTCTCCGCCCTGTATATATATATATATACTGTATAATATTCATCCTCCTCTTCTCTCTCACCCCCCCAGACTCTGCTCGGACCGGACCCGGGGTGGTTGGTCTCCGCCCTGTATATATATATATATACTGTATAATATTCATCCTCCTCTTCTCTCTCACCCCCCCAGACTCTGCTCGGACCGGACCCGGGGTGGTTGGTCTCCGCCCTGTATATATATATATACTGTATAATATTCATCCTCCTCTTCTCTCTCACCCCCCCAGACTCTGCTCGGACCGGACCCGGGGTGGTTGGTCTCCGCCCTGTATATATATATATACTGTATAATATTCATCCTCCTCTTCTCTCTCACCCCCCAGACTCTGCTCGGACCGGACCCGGGGTGGTTGGTCTCCGCCCTGTATATATATATATATACTGTATAATATTCATCCTCCTCTTCTCTCTCATCCCCCCCAGACTCTGCTCGGACCGGACCCGGGGTGGTTGGTCTCCGCCCTGTATATATATATATATACTGTATAATATTCATCCTCCTCTTCTCTCTCATCCCCCCAGACTCTGCTCGGACCGGACCCGGGGTGGTTGGTCTCCGCCCTGTATATATATATATACTGTATAATATTCATCCTCCTCTTCTCTCTCACCCCCCCAGACTCTGCTCGGACCGGACCCGGGGTGGTTGGTCTCCGCCCTGTATATATATATATACTGTATAATATTCATCCTCCTCTTCTCTCTCACCCCCCCCAGACTCTGCTCGGACCGGACCCGGGGTGGTTGGTCTCCGCCCTGTATATATATATATACTGTATAATATTCATCCTCCTCTTCTCTCTCACCCCCCCAGACTCTGCTCGGACCGGACCCGGGGTGGTTGGTCTCCGCCCTGTATATATATATATATACTGTATAATATTCATCCTCCTCTTCTCTCTCACCCCCCCAGACTCTGCTCGGACCGGACCCGGGGTGGTTGGTCTCCGCCCTGTATATATATATATATACTGTATAATATTCATCCTCCTCTTCTCTCTCACCCCCCCAGACTCTGCTCGGACCGGACCCGGGGTGGTTGGTCTCCGCCCTGTATATATATATATACTGTATAATATTCATCCTCCTCTTCTCTCTCACCCCCCCAGACTCTGCTCGGACCGGACCCGGGGTGGTTGGTCTCCGCCCTGTATATATATATATACTGTATAATATTCATCCTCCTCTTCTCTCTCATCCCCCCAGACTCTGCTCGGACCGGACCCGGGGTGGTTGGTCTCCGCCCTGTATATATATATATATACTGTATAATATTCATCCTCCTCTTCTCTCTCACCCCCCCAGACTCTGCTCGGACCGGACCCGGGGTGGTTGGTCTCCGCCCTGTATATATATATATATACTGTATAATATTCATCCTCCTCTTCTCTCTCACCCCCCCAGACTCTGCTCGGACCGGACCCGGGGTGGTTGGTCTCCGCCCTGTATATATATATATACTGTATAATATTCATCCTCCTCTTCTCTCTCACCCCCCAGACTCTGCTCGGACCGGACCCGGGGTGGTTGGTCTCCGCCCTGTATATATATATATACTGTATAATATTCATCCTCCTCTTCTCTCTCATCCCCCCAGACTCTGCTCGGACCGGACCCGGGGTGGTTGGTCTCCGCCCTGTATATATATATATACTGTATAATATTCATCCTCCTCTTCTCTCTCACCCCCCCAGACTCTGCTCGGACCGGACCCGGGGGTGGTTGGTCTCCGCCCTGTATATATATATATATACTGTATAATATTCATCCTCCTCTTCTCTCTCACCCCCCCAGACTCTGCTCGGACCGGACCCGGGGTGGTTGGTCTCCGCCCTGTATATATATATATACTGTATAATATTCATCCTCCTCTTCTCTCTCACCCCCCCAGACTCTGCTCGGACCGGACCCGGGGTGGTTGGTCTCCGCCCTGTATATATATATATATACTGTATAATATTCATCCTCCTCTTCTCTCTCACCCCCCAGACTCTGCTCGGACCGGACCCGGGGTGGTTGGTCTCCGCCCTGTATATATATATATACTGTATAATATTCATCCTCCTCTTCTCTCTCACCCCCCAGACTCTGCTCGGACCGGACCCGGGGGGGTTGGTCTCCGCCCTGTATATATATATATACTGTATAATATTCATCCTCCTCTTCTCTCTCACCCCCCCAGACTCTGCTCGGACCGGACCCGGGGTGGTTGGTCTCCGCCCTGTATATATATATATATACTGTATAATATTCATCCTCCTCTTCTCTCTCACCCCCCCAGACTCTGCTCGGACCGGACCCGGGGTGGTTGGTCTCCGCCCTGTATATATATATATACTGTATAATATTCATCCTCCTCTTCTCTCTCACCCCCCCAGACTCTGCTCGGACCGGACCCGGGGTGGTTGGTCTCCGCCCTGTATATATATATATATACTGTATAATATTCATCCTCCTCTTCTCTCTCACCCCCCAGACTCTGCTCGGACCGGACCCGGGGTGGTTGGTCTCCGCCCTGTATATATATATATACTGTATAATATTCATCCTCCTCTTCTCTCTCACCCCCCCGGACTCTGCTCGGACCGGACCCGGGGTGGTTGGTCTCCGCCCTGTATATATATATATACTGTATAATATTCATCCTCCTCTTCTCTCTCATCCCCCCAGACTCTGCTCGGACCGGACCCGGGGTGGTTGGTCTCCGCCCTGTATATATATATATATACTGTATAATATTCATCCTCCTCTTCTCTCTCATCCCCCCAGACTCTGCTCGGACCGGACCCGGGGTGGTTGGTCTCCGCCCTGTATATATATATATACTGTATAATATTCATCCTCCTCTTCTCTCTCACCCCCCCAGACTCTGCTCGGACCGGACCCGGGGTGGTTGGTCTCCGCCCTGTATATATATATATATACTGTATAATATTCATCCTCCTCTTCTCTCTCACCCCCCCAGACTCTGCTCGGACCGGACCCGGGGTGGTTGGTCTCCGCCCTGTATATATATATATACTGTATAATATTCATCCTCCTCTTCTCTCTCATCCCCCCCAGACTCTGCTCGGACCGGACCCGGGGTGGTTGGTCTCCGCCCTGTATATATATATATACTGTATAATATTCATCCTCCTCTTCTCTCTCACCCCCCCAGACTCTGCTCGGACCGGACCCGGGGTGGTTGGTCTCCGCCCTGTATATATATATATATACTGTATAATATTCATCCTCCTCTTCTCTCTCACCCCCCCAGACTCTGCTCGGACCGGACCCGGGGTGGTTGGTCTCCGCCCTGTATATATATATATATACTGTATAATATTCATCCTCCTCTTCTCTCTCATCCCCCCAGACTCTGCTCGGACCGGACCCGGGGTGGTTGGTCTCCGCC